>NW_028261383.1:110067244-110231931 GCF_051295495.1 Thamnophis sirtalis | reverse complement strand
GGTAGTTTATGCAAATGTAAGTACAGAATAATGTAATTGCAAATGGTCTTTCTGCAAATATTCATCTTTCTTTCCAACTGTTCAAAATCATCATCTTGTTAGATCTTTGCAAAGGGAATTTCTTGTATTATATTTAGAATATTATTCCGGTAGACTTGAGTATTGCTGTCAGTGCTCAAGCAAGAGACAGATGCTGTATATTGACTGCTGTCTTGGTGAAGAATGTTTCTCCCACCCCCTCTGGATCTAAACAGCTAGAAGTACCAGAACATTACTGCAAGGGAGAAAGCATGTTTCTTTGGCACTTGCCAAGCAGGAAGTAATTTCCAGGACAATTAATAATGCCTGTGAAATTACTGCAGCAGAAACAAGGTAACGTCAATGCCTGATGCAAAGAGACCATAGAAGGCAGGTCTAATATGTGGTTTGGTGTTTGTATTGTTGTTTTTATTGTTGTTATTCAACCACCCAAAATGCCTGTTGAAAGCTGCAATATTTAATTTTTTAACAAAATTTTTAATCCATCTCCCTCTGTACTCACTGACTTTTTTCCCAAACAAATCCCTTCTTAGTATTTTAAGATTGAACCTGTCAGAGTTTGTTGCCTAAATTCAAATACAGAAAGCACACACAGATAACTGATTCAGCTGGGTTCATTAACTTATTTATATACATAAGAATAGATGAATAAATGCACAATACCAACAGGTGGCTCTTCCAAGTAAACACAAGGCAGGAGAGTTGCAGGCAAACACAAGCAGTTAGTTTCATATCAGGTAGCAATCGCAGACAGACTGCTTAAGTTTTTTTTTTTCAGAGCAGCAGATTGCTAGTTTCAATTTCAATTATCTGTGCAGACTCAGATCTGTTTAAGCTCCATTACTGACTTAGTTGCTATGCCTATTCATTGGCTGACCTTGTTCCCATGTCTCTCCCAGTCATGAATATTTTAACAGAACCCACATACAAACACCCAAAGCATTTTCTAGTAAACTGTTTCCAATAATTTTATATGTGTCCATGCCTTGTTTATTTGATTTTTTTATCCCTCTTTTTTACTTTAGTAACTCAAGCAGCAAACATTCCTAATACCCCTTATTCATCCTATTTTCCTCACAACAACAATCCTGTGTGATGGGTTAGGTTGAAAGAGAGTGACTGGCCCAAATCACCCAGTGGCTTTCAAACCTAAGGCAGGTCTAGAACTCATATTCTCCTAGTTTCTAGGCCAGCATCCTAACCACTAGACCAGTGGTTCCCAAACTTGGCAACTTTAAGACTTGTGGACTTCAACTCCCAGTATTCTCCAGCTAGCTCTTCTGGCTGGAGAACTCTGGGAGTTGAAGTCCACAAGTCTTAAAGTTGCCAAGTTTGGGAACCACTGCACTAGACCAAACTGGATCTCTTAAAATATTGTGTCTCATTACTATGTCTTAGTTGTTGCAAATATTTAACTATGCTTTGTTTACTTCATGGTAAGAATGTGGTTGCCCAGTCTTATCTAAGATCATCAGGCATAGAAACAGAAACAGAATGAAGGAGGGAATGTAATATCCCTACCTCCTCTTTGTTCAAAAGAAAAAGAACAAGAAAATACTTCTGGACATGAATGATTTTTTTCCTACTTCTTACATGTTCTACACACTAAATACAGTGATTTTTTATCTAGATTGTCCACAATAAAATGAGATGCTACTGCAGAATGGAAAACAATGAATCTATGATCCAGTTTAATCCTAAATCTCTTTACCACCAAAATAGTTTTAATATGGTGGATCCTGTTTTCTACTTCCTTTCCTAGTATTGTAGGATCATTTCCTTAAGAAGATAAACAAAGTATGAATGTCACAAAGATTTTTTTTTTCTCAAGAGGCAACTGGACTTTTTGATTTTTCTTTGAAGATGTTTTTCTTCTCTTCCAAGAAGCTTCTTCAGCTCTGACTGGATGGTGGGGAATATAAGGATTTATACTCCTTGCAGACAGATGGTCATTTTCATTCTTTTAGAGAGTTTTTGAGGCCATCTATGTCTTCAGGGTCACCTGGGTGCTGCAAATGGAGCTTTCTTGGAACTTTTGAAAGGACTGTGTTGTAGACTGGAGATAGATGATGTATCTTTCACCCTCTGTTGAGAGAGGGCTGTTCAGTTTTGAGATAGATGGCCTCTTTGACCCCTCTTTCAAACCAGCAGTCCTCTCTGTCCAAAATGTGGACTAAAATAGTGGCCTTTGTCTTTAAAATGTGGATGGGCTGATGAATATAGTCCAGTTCTAAGTTTTGAACTGCTGGAGCACAGACTTTATTTAAGCCATTGAGCCACTGCGCCTCTAATGAGATGTTAGTAAAATAATAAGTTCCAGGCTATTCCTGCTATCAATTCCCATTCTCAAATCATCATGATCTTACAATACACAGTTCATTTACAACATTATAAAGTTTTAGTTTCATAGCATAGGACATTACACAGATCGTTGCTCTTGAAAGAATGAAATCTACACATTGTTTCTATTTTAAACTGATAATAATATATTGTACCATTACTGCTCAGTTTGAGACGTTCACAGTTCAGTTAGAAGAGATAAAGAGATGAAGATCATCAGATCAACCACCTGTGAACTATGCAGCTGAGTGAAAATTGTCCAGATTGGACATCTCATTTTATGTAAAGGCTTATATTGATCTGGCTAACCTATTCAAAAATCAGCTCAAAATCACCAGTCATATTTTTTAAGAAAAGAAAAATTACATTGTATTTATTTATTTTTCTATGATCAGTATCAAAGATCTTAATTTGGATGCCAATTAAAAATGTATTTTGAATGTTATTTTTTACATGGGGGACAGGTAGAGACTAATTGTAGGTTGGAATGGAGGGAAATATTTAGGTTTTCAGGCGCGATATATGCTTTTCTCTTGCATCAATGATTAACTTCAAGAAGAGAAGTACACAGTGGCATATAAATTGTTGTAAGAGGAAATGTAGTTCATTCATGCTGACCACATGCTGATACATTTATGTTGTAATGCAAGTGCAAGTTCTGATGGCTTTATATGACATAGATCCACTTTCTTAACTGTGTGTTTATGAAATGTATAGCAATATTGATACATCCATAGCAAAATGAGGAGCTATAAACACTCAGGAAATGTTTGCTCTCATACCATTAACTATTTTTGTTTTCTGAGCCAATGCTCAATTCTGAGTGGTCATGCTTATTTTGTCAATTCAAAATTAGGAGAGAATGACCTCTATTTCTATAGACTTATTTCTTGCCAGCATTTATGATATTGTACATACTGACACTTATAGTTCAATTCTAAGAAAACTACAGTCTTCCCATTCCAAGTTTCAAACTTAAAATCTAATAGTTTAAATGATATTCAAAATGCCCTAACTAGCACAGTTGTGATATTTGCCTATTCTCCAATGGGCTTTGAGGAAATTACAAAAGAAGATTGCTCCTTTTAAATTGTATGGATGTATATGTATACATGTACATGTGTGTGTCTGTCTCTGTCTTTGTATGTGTAGACATATCTTCTAGCATCTTAGTGTTTCTAGAATTCTCATGTTCTTTTTAATATGCTTTGGTAGTTTCTACTGCATATGCTTATATACATTTCTTTTTGGTATTCTTTGGCCTTTATGCTGTACTGATTATTTTTATCACACAATTATTCTTTGGCTTAGGATCAGTCAGAAAAAAAATGAGGCCATTTTGTGAATGTTTTCAACAATTCGTAACTAAATTTATTCTGAACATGTCCAGATTTGTTTTCTATAATATAGTGTTTACAAGTGCTTGTACAAATTAAGGCTTGTACATATTATATGTTTTTCCTGTCAAATAAAGAAATGAACAAAGCCAATTTCTTTTTTAACCACATTATAACATGAATATAGTTGAGATCAACTTTTATATTTAACATGCTAAATTATGACTGATTCAATTTACTTGCCTAGAATAATCACTTCAATAATCAGCATGCCACACTAAAGCATTTTATGTCACTTTACACTGTATTTATCAAATTAACCTTTACCTGACATTTACATTTAGTGCTAAGCGGGTTTTCCAATAAATCACTTAGCAATATTGAAATGAAATGTTATTGAATGTAAGCAGTTTTCAGCTGAAACTGAAAGATAAATGTGTTTGATGTCTAATCACCATCTTGTTTCTTGTACCAGTAGACAATATTTACACAGATTATTTAATAATAGTTAAAACTATTTGTACTGTAGATAGGATCAATGAGATATCAAATTGTCCCTGTGGATGAGGTTTCTGTTTTTTCTTTCATCTTCCCAGAATTTGAACTTGAAGGTTCCTGGCTGCCCATACATCCCATTCTTCAAAAGTCTTGTCAAAGAAGTGCCCATCTAATATCTTCACCTAAGATTTAATTGAAATGTCTAAAGCCAGAGAACTAACAGAGAACCACTGAAAACATGTTTGCATGGTAGAAGACATTTGCACACACATCCGTTGGTCATCTTTTGCTTGAAGAAGTGCAAACAATATTTCCTTTTGGGGAAAATGGTAAAGAGAAATGAAAAAAAAAATTTCCCTGCCATCAGGCATAATGAGTATTGTTAGGGGGGTAAATAGCACTGGCTAAAAGAGTCGGAGTATTTCTCGATGATATCTTTTTATGACAATACAGTTGTATCGCATAGTGTTCTTCTGACAGTAGAACAAATATTAAGAAAATTGTTCAGTTTCTCTTGCCACATGCATTTTTCTGGAAATTTGATCCAGTGATATGAGAGGTTTTTAAAAAACAGATTAACAGATTAACACAGTTGGAAGGGGCCTTGTAGGTCATCTAGTCCAGTGGTCCCCAACCTTTTTATCGCCGCGGACCAGTCAGCCTTTGATAATTTTACTGTGGCCCGCTGAGCGCACGCAGGGGTGGGGGTGGGGGGTTGTTCGCGACGACACATTGATTGTTTATATATCAGATTGTTTTGATTAAACAACTTTTATTTTATTGTATTAAACATGCCATACTAGGGCCTAGTATCAATGTTTGATACTGATCTGGCTGGGTAACTTTAGCCCATTCACTCTATCTAAGCCCCCCCACCTCACAAGGTTGTCGTGGGGGAAATAGGGGGTGGGAGTATTAGGTATCTTCACTACCATATATAAAAGGAGATACTATCTTAAATAACAAAGTGGGCCCCCACCTCCAAAATATACTAAAAGAAAAAAGATTCCATGTGCTCAACTAATTTTTTTTAAAATCATCACTATATTATGGAATACAGACATATATATATATATATATATATATATATATATATATATATATATATATATATATATATATATATATATATATATATATATATACATACATACATACATACATACATACATACATACATACATACATACATACATACCGTACGTATGTATGTACGTATATATATAATGTCCAAATAACAGGAAAAGCGCTTCAAGGACCAAAGTATATTCCTTTTTTGCAGCCTTAAGAGAACTCTCGTTTTTTGAGGCTCAGAACCAGGCATTCTGGTGGGCTGCAAAAAGGAAACGCGACCCGGGAGCGCAGCCTCCAAGACTCCATATCGCCAATAACTACGCATGGGGGGAAAGGAAATGTGTTTTGTGAGGAAGAGAAAGAGCGCGCTTCACCGATGCCCGTTGGCGAAATTTTGGAAGAGAGGCAAGAGACTTCAGGCACCGAGCCCCCACCCCTGGCTGCGGCAACTGGAGCGGGCGGGAGGCAGGGAAGGGGTGGGCAAGACCGCCACTTTTCCACCGTGCGCTGCAATAGCGGCAGCGGCGGCCTGAATCTGGCGACTGCCCCTCACCACCTCAGGCGGCGCTCATACCCTCCCCTTTCCTGCGCTACCGTTAGACTCCTCTCAGCCCCCCACCCACGCCCACGGAGGGCGCACGCGCGCCAAAATCGCGCACCCCCCATCTCCCCTCAAAAGACCCCCCCGCCCTCGGCTGCCCGACGTTCTCTCTCTCTCTCTACCTCTCCCGCCGTTCCTTCTCACAAGCCAAGGCCGGGCGGGGAAGCGCCGTCTCCGTCCCGGGCGTGCCGCCCCTCCCTGGGCAACTCGGAGACGACTGAGCTGCTTTTTCTCCGGCTGCGCGGCCCGGTGCCAGGTACTCCACGGCCCGGCACCGGTCCGTGGACCGGGGGTTGGGGACCACTGATCTAGTCCAACCCCCTGCCCAAGCAGGAGACCCTACACCATTTCTGACAAATGGCAGTCCAATCTCTTCTTGAAAGCCTCCACTGATGAAGCTCCCACAACTTCTGAAAGCAAGCTGTTCAATTGGTTGATTGTTCTCACTGTCAGAAAGTTTCTCCTTATTTCTAGTTTGAATCTCTCCTTGATCAGTTTACAACTAGTGGGACACTGCATCCAGTTTTGGTCACCACACTATGAAAAAGATGTTGAGACTCTAGAAAAAGTGCAACCAGGATGATTAGGGGACTGGAGACTAGAACATATCAAGACCGGTTACAGGAACTGGGCATGGCTAGTCTAGTGAAGAGAAGGACCAGGGGAGACATGATAGCAGTGTCCCACTATTGAGGGATTGCCACAGAGAGGAAGGGGCAAGCTATTTTCCAAGGCACCTGAAGGCCAGACAAAGAATAATGGACAATAGAGGACAAAAGCATTTGCATCATTTTTATTTCTTCTTCTACTTATTTTACTTCAGAAATGTTTCCTTTCCGAAACATTTCTATATTCATTCATTTGACTTTATGAACAAAAATGGATATTTTTAGCACAAAGTGCAATTCTTCCTCTCTTGCTAGTTTGAACCAAAGCATTCTGGCTTTGAAGCTTCAGATCTATAATGATCCCACAGGAGGATGCTATTTTGTTTGCCCAAATGGATAAACTTTCCATTCTAACTGTCCATAAGGTCATACAGATAAGAAGGAAGAGGTGGAGCTTGTAATTTTGTAACTGAATTATTCCACTAGGACTTGCTCTATTTCCTCAATGACAACTGGTTCAGAGGGAAGGAAGAAGGAACATATTGGAGTCTCAACATCTTTTTCATAATGTGGTGACCAAAACTGGATGCAGTGGCAGAGGTCTTCCAGGAAATGAGCATAGAAGCTGTTCTGCTTTCAGTAGCCATCCCGGTGAAGGCCTGGTGGGCATCTGTGAATTTGATTGAACTGGTGCTAAATCTAAATCCCGCTGAGTTCATGTTTCCCAATCAGTTTATTTAATACTGGCTATGAAGTCAAGTTCTTAGCCTGGTTTGGGTTTGTACAGTGTAATTCATTAATGTATCTATTTATATGGCCTTTTATTCCATCATTCTTTTTATGGTTTCCATACTGGTTTCCAATTTACATACTGCTGATTTTCCATTCTGACGGACTTGTTGACTGCTTCCTGTCAAGCAAAGAATGTAATAATTAATATATGCTTGAACATTGATTTCCTCCCCCCAAAAATGAAGAATTTTGTATTTGTCATTGTCACATTTCACTGTGTTATTGTCAATGTATTGACAATGTATGTAATCCTATAAAAGTTGCTTTGAATTTTAGTCTGATCTTCTAAGACAGGGGTTCCCAACCTGGGGCCATGGACCTGTTAGGAACCGGGCTGTGCAAGTAGCGGGCAATCAAGCAAAGTTTCATCTGCACATGTGCAAAATCTACAGTGGGTTGCATGAAAAACCACCAGCACCACCAGTCTATGGAAGATAATTTTTCTTCTCAAACCAGTCTCTGGTGCCAGAAAGGTTGGGGATCACTGTTCTAAGATATTACCTATCCTATCTAATTGTGTATCATTGTATGGCAAATCTGTAAGCATTTCTTCCACCATTTATCAATGTCACTAATTTTTTTTAAAAAAAGCATTGGTAAGTGCTGCTCTTCTCATTTCGTATCTCTGCCCAGTTTGATGAGGAACAGCACACTTTGAGAATGATTATTTTCAGTATGAGCCATAGAATTGCTCTATCATTCAGGCCACATTTAATTAGCTTTCTTGTCTGCATGACAGAGAGTGCTTTATCAGGTGTGTTAAGTATATTATGTCTATATCATTCCCATAATCTACAAAGGAAATTAGGTGGCAAAAGCAAGATACAATTAGATTAGCAACATTTGTTTTCTGACAAATCTATGCAGCATTCTGATAATTACTGTATTATTTTTGAGGTGCTTATGATCTTTTTTAGGATTTTCAGGTATCCATATGAGTCACTTTTATAGTTTGCTGTATATTTTGAATTTCTTCTTTTCATGATGGAGTCATTTGCTGTTCTCCGGTCATTTAGTACTTTACTAGTGCTGTGGATTTCTCATAAATAATACAGGATGCATCCATCCCGCCAATCATCACTTCAGCACCTAGCATGGCATTTATCCAGTCCTGGAGATGTAATCTCAATTTATAGAGCCCTTCCCTGATGACCTTTGTATCCATACCAATCTTCAGTGCAGCTTCTTTATTCTATTCTTCATGATTTTATGGTGAAATATATTTTGTTATTCTTGTTATGTAAGACTGAATAAAAAAAATGGGTAGTGTTATCTTTTCTTTCTTATCAGCTAACATTTTCCATGTGTGCCTCCAAGGTTTTACTTCCAGAATATCCATTTCTATATCAAATAACTTTGCACTTAGTTAATGATTACTTTGCTCCGTTATCTGTTCTATTCCACTTCCTAACCTAAGTTTTCTCTACTAATGAATATTAAGTGAAGGACAGCTAACATTGTGTGCCTTTCATAAAAGTTGTCAAGACATGCCAGGAATTTTTGGAAGAACTATGTATGTATGTATGTATGTATGTATGTATGTATGTATGTATGTATGTATGTGTGAATGTTGTATATATGCAGGTATGTATGTATTAAATGTTTATGCCACCTGTTTTCCCTATAAGTGATTTAGCAAAGGTTGTCTTCCAGTGGTGAAATTCAATTTTTTTTACCTCCAGTTCTGTGGACATGGCTTGGTAGGCATGGAGTGGCTTGGTGGGCATGGCTTGGTGGGTGTGGCAGGAGAAGGATAGTGCAAAATCTCCATTCCCACCCCACTCCAGGGGAAGTATACTGCAAAATCTCCATTCCCACTCTACTCCAGGGGAAGTATACTGCAAAATCTCCATTTCCACCCCACTCCAGGGGAAGGATATTGCAAAATCTCCATTCCCACTCCACTCCAGGGGAAGGATAGTGCAAAATCTCCATTCCCACCCCACTCTTGGGCCAGCCAGACATGGCATTTGCCAGTCCTCCAAATTACTCAAATTTCCGCTACTGGTTCTCTAGAACCTGTCAGAACCTGCTGGATTTCACCCCTGTTGTCTTCCCATAAATATTGGGGTAAATGAAGTGTCTCATTATTATGATTTTGTGCCTGTTTTAAAAGATTTGCAATTCACTTTTGGAAGAAATTATATCTTCTTCATTCTGTAGACAATAGAGGACAAAAGCATTTGCATCATTTTTATTTCTTCCTCTACTTATTTTACTTCAGAAATGTTTCCTTTCCGAAACATTTCTATATTCATTCATTTGACTTTATGAACAAAAATGGATATTTTTAGCACAAAGTGCAATTCTTCCTCTCTTGCTAGTTTGAACC
Source organism: Thamnophis sirtalis (assembly GCF_051295495.1). Taxonomy (NCBI): domain Eukaryota; kingdom Metazoa; phylum Chordata; class Lepidosauria; order Squamata; family Natricidae; genus Thamnophis; species Thamnophis sirtalis. The sequence goes on along the minus strand of NW_028261383.1, from coordinate 110,222,310 downwards.
AAAGCATTCTGGCTTTGAAGCTTCAGATCTATAATGATCCCACAGGAGGATGCTATTTTGTTTGCCCAAATGGATAAACTTTCCACTCTAACTGTCCATAAGGCCATACAGATAAGAAGGAAGAGGTGGAGCTTGTAATTTTGTAACTGAATTATTCCACTAGGACTTGCTCTATTTCGTCAATGACAACTGGTTCAGAGGGAAGGAAGAAGGAACATATTGGAATTTCATATTTCAGTGATATCTCTGTTTCTCTATAGTTGATTCAACTGTACAACTGGGAACATCTGAACCATGTTTAAAAGCTCCTGTTAAGTGTTCTAGTAGAGTCTATGGAATTTTGTGGCTGTAATAAATTTAAAGTAATAACAATGGCAATAAGACCCAAGGACTTGATTGATGGATAAAAATGCCAAATCAAATCTAAACATCTGGATGACTGTGCAACTGAAAATAATAATGCTACTGTTCAACAGATCCCATAGGTTCATGATGGTGAATCTATGGCATGCAGAGCCATGTTGCCTGGCACACACAGTGTCGCCTGTTCCTCTTTCGGGTTTCTGGCATGCATGTGCATGCGACGATCAGCTGGGCTTTGTCCCTGTGGCAGTGCTGGAAACCAGAAGACCTGGTCTTCCATTTTCTGGTGTGAGCATGCATGCTAGCCAGCTGATCAGTACATGTGCGGCAGTAACTGGAAGACTTTCTGTCCGGTGCGCATGCACAGGTTGGAAACTGTAAGTTTATTTTCCAGCACCTACATGCCCCCTGGGCAGCTCCTCTTCCTGGTCGTGGCCCAGGCTTCACGCACATGCACGATGTGCTCCCTTTTCAGCACTTGGTATCAAAAAGGTTCACCATCACTGCACTAGGCCAATATTGGCAATGTCACTGTTATTTTTATATGCTACCTAGCATCTCTTCATTTATAAATTCCACAAATAAGTATGTAAGGGTAGGAATTCATGTCCAAACACAGGGATAAAACTAATATACAAATCAGCCCATCAAGACTATTTTCTGCCTGTTTTGATGTGCATACTGTTTGAATCCTTTGGTTTCTATAATCTACCTTTTTTGATGATTATAGTTTATCCTTCCATTCATTACCTTTGAAAAGTCAGAAAGTGTTAATACCAGTGAAGCTATTCCATGCATATGATGTAGTGAGATGCAGCTCAGAAAATTTTATGCCTGGTAATAAAAAATTTACAGTTAAAATCTCCTTCTCAAGTCTTTAAGACTTTGGGCTTTCATAGGCCAATGGTGCTTCTTCCTATGAGAGTTTTTCAAAGTATTTCTGAGCTCACCTTTTTTTTGGGGGGGGGGGTGTTGTTTTCAATTATAAAAGATTTTGGGTTCAATGTATGCAACATTATATTGTAGCAATTTGTTAAGGGGCTTGACAATATTTTTGCAAATACCAATAACATTCCCTATTTGTGTTATCACTGTATACTGGTAAACTGTTGAGGTATTTAATTAATAACCATATTGAGCAGGATGAAGCCAACACTAGATGTTTAAGTGGCAAAATACTTTCAACATCATATTAATTCCTGTTATTCCCAAACAGTGAATGAAGAAATGGAAGCAAACCATGAAGATGTATATTTGCTCTGTGCTGATTTGTATTCATGAATGAATATGATATGCATTTTTGGTATTTGGTTCCATAAATATTCAAAGGTTTTTTTCTCCTAAGAGTATGCTATTTATAATTGGAGTCCAAACAAGATGCTCAGGAGGTTTCATTTAAAAGTTAAATTTCCATGTAAGAAAAATTGAAGTGCACACATATAACAATTATCTAACAAGAGTAAAGATTCAAGAACAATATAGTTTTTCAACTTAGGAATAACTCTGTTTTACATGGCAAATTGACTGGCATTCATCAAGTATAACATTCTGCTCTTGGCCAAGAAAACTTTAGTTTGCCCTTGAAATTTATTGTAGGGCATATTATTTTTGAAGGCAGCTTTTAAAATCACTTGGAAATGATAGGCATATAACTTACCTCTCCCTTCCATATGTTGTTTATGATACATTGTCTAGACTTTTTAGAGAAGAATATATAGTTCTGCATAGTCTGTCTTTTAAAATTATAGGCTGCAGAGAAGGGTAAAACAATTTACCAGGATTGCAACTGGGTAAAGCTTCTGACATTGCATTGCAGTCAGTTTGTAAGGTGGGACAGGCCATTTATCCCTCTAGAAGAATGGTGAATTCTCTCTAGCTTTTCTACAAAGGTATAACACGGTGAGGGTTCCTTGCACTGCACAATACAAAGAACTGAAAAAAGGTGTAAAACCTGGATTATATATCCAATGATATAAAACAATAGCAAATTTTGATGGTGGCAAAACTTGGTGGTAGACATTTTTTTAGGATTAGTTAGTTGCTAGAAAAGCAGCTGTCAAAACTGAAGCTGACCTGGCTGTGGCCAATCTCCTTTTTGGGGGGGGTGACCCTTTCCTATCAGGGTTTCTTCCCACAAGGCTTCAGGCTGACACAACTTGGAGCTGAAGGTAGATGTGGGTTTGTAGTCAAAACAACGTAGCTTTCCGATGAGTCAGGGACATTCCAACATCTGGCTGGCCAGAGGGAGAGGAGAGACCAGCTAGTATCCAGATTGGACAATGTGATTTATTGTTTTGGGAAACAGGAAACTTACTTTTTAATGTGGTGGAAAGCGCGGGAACATTTAGAGTTGGCTTTCTACCAGTTGTGCCGAGATGATACATCCTAACAAAGCTATTTTTTTGAAGAATCAACCTATCTCAGAGTTCTGTCTACAATGGGGGTATTACTTGGAACGTTGACAGGAGCTCTGAATCATAACACTGGATTTTCTGCAGGAGGAAGGTCTATAAAAAGGGTGCCCATTCCATCAGTGATATGTTTTAAAACATCCTGTGAATTAGACGACCAAAACACAGTTGGATTCTATAGTAAGTGAACGCTAGGTTATGTAATAATTAAGTTAATAATGAAGTGTTACATGGAAAACTGCAATCCACAGGAAAGTTATTTCTGAAATATAGAGGTAACTTCATTACATCTTTACACATCTTTACACAGAAAGGGTGTTCAGAAGTTTTAATTTGTGAAAATCACAGTTCATATGAAACCTATTTTGGAAGATCAGTATCGGTTCTCCCCTACTTATTAGGCAAAAGGTTTTGGAATTGACCCAAGTGAGTTAAGACAACTAAAAGATTGCATTTCATATTGTGAACCTATTGAATTGTTAATATTGGCAAGAGAGACCCTCTTACGAAGCTCCCAGAATTAGTGGCTGCTTCTTCCAGCAATGAGGAGATGATAATCTGTATGGCACTTTAGCTGTGAAAGGATTCCCTTGAAAGTTGCATTCCCCTCACCCCCCCCCCCACCCTCTTTTAAACCTTAGCAAAGTGGTAAAATGCAGATCTTGCATCAGGCTTTTAACTGCAGACAATTCCAGCACTCGTTTTATAGTTAATTGTAATTTGCATTTTTAATTTTTAATTTTATGTTTTGTTATCTGCCTTCAGTGATCACCAGAACAGAAAGTTGGGACATAGAACAAACAACAAACAAAACGCTTATTTCTTACGGCCTAATTAACAAAAGAGAAAAAGAAATTATGTAAAGGATTTGGGGACTCTGTTGTACGTCCATTTCTGAAAACTGGACAGAGTGGGCAAAGCTCAGAAACAAGTAGTTTTAAAATGATGATACTGATGAACAGGCTCATTCATTGATATCTAAAAGTGAGGGTATTTTTAAGAATTAATACCAATTCTCTGATGTGCTAAAGAAATTGTGTAAAGCATTTCAGAATTCTGTCTATTCTAGTGATACATGGAGCATTCTCCAAACATGAACTCAGTTGGAATAAACTTTGAAGCTGACAAAGTAAAAATTAAGTTTAAAAATAGATCCTGCCAAGGATTATAGAGAAATGCATTTCGCAAAAAAAAAACAAAAAAAAACCAATATATCCCAGTTGGGCAAGGACTTGAAATGTTGCCAAGTCCTCCGTTCTAAGTCTCCTTCTGTCTTGGACATGCAGCCAAAATGAAGCTATTATTAAGGGTTTAAAACAATTCTAAAGCATTTTCCTAGTTTGTTACTTTAATCTCAGATCTTATTTGGACATAAAAAATTTAATTATTTTGTAGGAATCTAAAATCTGCAATAAATATACTTATTTGAAAAATACAATTTGGATAACGATTTGTTTTTATTGAAAATAAGTAAATAGCATGTAGATATATATGATTTCTGGCAACATCTCAATTTATAGGATATTACAATGTAGGGAATGGAAGGAACTATATCTAGTCCTATCTCAATCCAATGAAGGTATCTACAGTATAACATTCCCAACAGAAGGTTGATATCCTTTCTGCATTCTAGTTCTTCTATTTCCCTCCCTCCCTTCCCCCCCCCCTCTCTCCTTTCCTCAGATAATCTTCCATGGCAAACTCCTGTTAGATCTCCCTATTTACTCACTCAGTGAGCAGTTTGTCAATACATATAAATCATATTTTCTCCTTAGGCACATTAAACTTAAGTTGATCCCGGAGTTACCAATTTAACATGTCAGTCGAGAAATCATCCCAGCCATAGATATGAACATAATATCAAAGATGGACAATCTTCCTAAAACCACACTAGTATTGTGGGAAAGTTAAAGGCTGCATCGGGAAGGAGTGAGATCCATATCTTCCTCAAGGGGTTTCTGTTTTTGTTTTTGGCATGAGCTTTTGGGTGAAATGGCTTGGGGAAAGTTCATTTGAACAAGTCTATTTACCAGTACTTACCAGCTTTCTTCCAGCTGTGGTTGAACCCCCAAAGCTACTAAGGATGGAAGCTTGTTATTATTTTGGTAGGGAATTATCAGAGTATCGTATATGCTTGACTGGGAAACCAGTAAAACTCTAGAAGACAGCAATGACAAATCATTTCTATATTACTCTTAGGAAAATATGACTCCTATGAAAATGTTCAAGTATCTCTTTCCCTCACAGTGGCAAGATACAATGTTACTGATGACTGGTAATTGTGTATGTGGGGCACTACAAAGCCATATGTATACATCAGCCAGTGCATCACATGGGATCAAGGGACTCAGGTTGCATAGCTCTGATACTTGCCAAGTGAGGCTGCAATTCAATATTTACTGATGAGCCGAGGGGGCGCAGTGGTTAGAGTGCAGTACTGCAGGCCACTTCAGCTGACTGTTAGCTGCAGTTCGGCGGTTCAAATCTCACCGGCTCATCCTTCCGAGGTGGGTGAAATGAGGACCCAGACTGTGGGGGCGATATGCTGACTTTGTAAACCGCTTAGAGAAGGCTGAAAGCCCTATGAAGCAGTATATAAGTCTAACTGCTATTGCTATTGATGAGAGACAAATCACATTCTACTCATTAGCTCTTCTGAGCATTTGTGTGCATTATTGCTCTGTCACTTTTTCCTTTTGAATAATTGATATATACTACCTGGAGAAACCAGTTGATTTTCTCCATGAACTCATTGCATACACTGTATTATGTATGTATTATTTTGCAGTTACCTATATTATTGTTGTTTAGTTATCACTATTGCATGTAACATGGACTATCCTCTTTATGATAATAATCCCCGAAATCTTTATTTGCTGTCCATCACCAGGCTTCAGCTTTATCTACAAACTAGAGGAGCTATTTATAATGATCTCATTTATATTTCTAGCACAACATTGTCATCAAAAATATTGAAAGGCTTATTTCCACATGAAATCTAGACTGCATCCGAGCTGTGTAGGCTATCATTAAAATCTATAGAACTTTCAGTGATTGCGAATGACTTTACAAAAATCTGAAAATTTTAACAGATAATAGGAAAGAAGCTGGAACTTAACATGCATTGAATTTAAAAGCCTCTTATATTTTATGGCATAATTGAGGAATGCTGTGAATATATGTTTTATAACTGAATGAGAAAATTTATCTTCCACTTCTTCAACATAATGGGAATTAATGGGAAGTTAAGGACTGAAACATGCTATTTTTGTCATGATAGGTAATTGCTTCCCAACATCTGTACAGTTTGTCTTCTCTATGAAGATAGTACAGTGCACTTTTTCCTTCATTGTTAGGTGGGGGTACTAGATAAACCAATCCTCTTGCCAAGAAGTTGAGTAGTCCAGTGAGAAAGTTATTTATTTGTTTTATTGTTATTTGATTTAGTCACTGGCCAAATCCAAATTCACTCTGAGTGGCTCATAACATAAAAATAAATAGGAAAACATCTAACATTAAATAATAAACAAAATACATCTCACAAGAGGCTGTATGGTTGGTCATTGATTAAGACTCTAGGCTTGTCAGCTGGGAAGCTGGCAGTCCAGGTTTGAACCCAAGTGCCATGTGATGGGGTGAGCTCCCATCCTCATCCAAGGTCCTGACAACCTAGCAGTTCAAAAGCATGCAAATCTGAGTAGATACATAGGTATTTATTTTGGCGGGAAGGTAAGAGCAGTGACATCACACTGGCCACATGACTGCAGGAATATTTTCAGACAATGCTGGCCTTGAAAGGGATATGAGCACTGCCCACTGGAGTTGGCAATGACTACCAGAGTAAACTTCTTTACCTCTTTTCCATAAGGGTCTGCTACTAGCCTAGTATATAGCTTGGAAGATGATCCAGATTTTTAAGACCCTGCAGAATGCCATCGATGTGGGAGCCACATGGATTTCAGAGGAACTCATTCCAGACCGCAGCCCTGCCACAGAGAAAGCATGGATACATTGTCCTGGTAGATGACATTGCTAAATCAAAAGAATCATAGTGTACCAACCCTGTTGGATCAAATTTGCCAGCCAGTCAGAGGCTGGACACCTTGACTTTTCTCCAGAAACAAAGTTGAGTTCATAGAGCAAGGACAGCACATAATCATGCCAAGGCATACCCATCACTGTGCTTGGTGATGCATTCTAGTCCAGTTTAGTTATGTTTAATCAAAAGGTGATATTATGACAATTATTTGAAATGTTAGGTGTAATTACATTACTATGTTTTCATGCTTGGTCTGAATTGAAATGAAGAGAAACTTTTATGTTGAACTCCCAGAAAAAATATAAATCAATAAGATAGTTTCACTACCACCCCCTTATTTATGGGTTGTTCCTCACACCTGATTGAATTCAGTATCCTGTTTATCATTGGTAGATCATGGAAATCTCTGTGTAATTCTTGCTATTGCTAGTCAGAGGCCTCCTGACTCTACTTCCCTTCTGAAGTCATATATAATTTGTATGATAAGTCAATGTCTATACCATTATCTTCAATAAGTAATTTCGTAGGCTTCTACGTGCTACAATTCTTAATATTTCATTATTGTCCACTTTTCTCCACCTCCATTAAAATATTAAGCATGACAGAGAGCTGCTTTATTGCCAAGCATTGGATTCTCACATTTGTTTCTTTAGTTCTGGCAAAAACAAAAAAGCAGCTTGTGAGTTTTACTTAATAAGAGAACCACTCACTTTGTATTCCTGGCATCATCACCCATTTATTAGCGTTGAAATACAACAAAGGAGTCATATAGGAGAAGCTATCTCAGTCAGCATTGGACTTATAAATAGGATAATGTGAAGATTTTCTTTTTTGTTTTAAAACTTAGTAAAGGACAATTCTATTTGTTATTTGAACTGCAAACGAATATAAACTGGTGTCCTATTGTGAGATACTGATTTCCCTATTTATGGAATTCCAGCATGAAGACTGTTCATTGGACTTAAATTAAATTTAACAAGTAATAGACTTTCTTTTTTTACATGGAGAATTGTATTGTAAAAGACAGGCTTTTAAAAATCCTTTACTCTTTGAGCACTTACATTTTGATGAAAGTTATACAATTGACTAATACTTTGAATTTTAAAGACAATTAAAGATAATCTCCAAACTTGCACAGCAATGGGATGCCAAAAAGATTCTTTTAAAAAGATTCCTAATTATAAAAGGAAGCATCAATACATAAAATTGAGGTTTCACCTCACTCTTGTTACTTTTTTCCTCCTGCTGAGAATCACAAATCCATTTATAATGTGACAGAACTGCGGACAAATGGAACTGTGTTAGAAGAATCTTTTTCTCTACAAGAAGATATATGAAGACACTTTATCATGAATGATCTAAATATATTTATGATCAGAAGTGGTAATGCCCTGATAGACTCTATTTTTATGAGCCAAAAAGGACAACATTCAGGCCTAGTAGTAGAAGACTCACCCAAGAAATTCCAATCATTGTTTTCTTATTTCCAATCTAGAGTTTACAGTAAGTTACTGATCTCTTGAACCCAGACAGGCCAAAAGCACAGTCACATAATTCTTATATAGAACATTGATCAAAGAGAAATCAAATGTGCATACAGTTAACATACTCAACTGTACAAGAATATTGGTTTAGAACTTGTAGGAAATAACAAATAAAGAGATAATGGTATAATCCTTAGAGGAGAACACTTCAGACTCGTTATTTGAAATGAAGAATTATTGCTTAGATGGCAAAGATCCCAAATCTTTACTCATTGTTTGAATAAGTTGATTTTGAAATTGATTACAGTAGAAGTGGTGAGAAGAATATTGTTAATCAGTATTCTTGAGCATGTTGCTATTCTGTGAGAAGCAATTTGGTAAGATGTCAAAATAATGTGGTATGCAATGTTAAAAGAAGTGAAGCAACACATATCAAGAAAATCACATCATATATTTGATGAGGAAATATATAGGCTATAAAGAATTAAAGCACACGTTGCTAATACAAATTATATTTTTTGCTTCACAGGAACAAAGGATCCATTTAATTTGTCTCACTTCTCTTCAACACATCCAGTTAGTTCTCTGTGATGCAAGCCACAGAATGCTTCACAATCAAGGTCTCATTTATTGATATGGCATCCAGTGGCCCTATATTTAGTCTGGGAGGGCAAGTTAAGTATCAACAAGACATTTTTTTAGGTAACAACTTGTGTGTCATTTATAATCATGCCCTAGCATGTCATGACATATCATGTAGTTGTTATGCTGCTAATAAAATTTCTAGTTTACTAGTTTTGCATACACATACAGGTAGCCCAGAGGTGGGTTGCTAATTTTTTACTACCAGTTCCGGCATGCTCCCATGTGCATGTGCAATGCTTCTGCGCATGCACGGAAGCATCTGGGTGTGTGGGCGGAGCCTTAGCAGTAGCAGTTAGCAGTTAGACTTATATACTGCTTCATATGGCTTTCAGCCCTCTCTAAGTGGTTTACAGAGTCAGCATATTGCCCCCAACAATCCGGGTCCCCATTTTACCCACCTCGGAAGGATGGAAAGCTGAGTCAACCCTGAGCTGGTGAGATTTGAACAGCCAAACTGCAGAACTGCAGTCAGCTGAAGTAGCCTGCAGTGCTGCATTTAACCATTGTGCCACCTCAGCTCCTTCCACTGCCACTATTACCAGTTCACCCAAACCAGGCCGAAATGGCAGCAACTCATCCCTGAGGTAGCCCTTGCTTAACAACTGGTTGCCTAGTGACCATTTGAAGTTATACAACAGACGCTACGCAAAAAACAATCCAAATTCAAAGCTCTAACATCCAAGCTCAGCCTCTGTAGTCACATGATCACATATTGTTGCTTGACAACTAGCCTGCATTTACTGGTACTTTAAAGATAATTCTTGAATTATGACTATGATGGAGTCTACCCTAATTCTGCTAACTGCCAGCACTTTCATTCTCACCAGCTCAAGATTGACTCAGATTTCCATCCTTCCAAGATGGGTAAAATGAGGAGCTACAGTAGATTGTTGAGAGCAATATGTTGACTGTAAACCGCTTAGAGAAGGCTGCAAAGCACTATGAAGCAATATATAAGTCTAAGTGCTATTGCTATTATAAAGCAGGTTGGTTAAGTGACCAACCCAATTTAAAGTCCTTTATTGTGTCAGTTGGTGAGCAAATAAACCATGCTTGTTAAGTAAATCCATGGTCATTCAGCAAACACTGCAGTTGTTAAGCAAATGTCATGATTATTAACCAAACCAATGATTCGCTATGATCACAGTTTTGCTGAAAACTGGAAAGAAATGCTGATTGTCAGCAAAACTATCGTAAAATGTAGTCATGTCACCAAGTTTCTGAATGTCTAAAGTGCGCTCATATTGACTGCCTGGGGGAGCGGAGCAACCGTTGGAGTTTTGAATCCAAGTTCCCCGATAGGTTCATCGGAAACTTGCTAAATAATATATCATGAGCTGATAGATATTTTTTTGACAGAAACCAATGCTTATTTCCAGTTTCTGGGGGAGGGGACACCCTCATTGCAAACAATGGGTTCTGTAGTCAAGCAAGCAGCTCCCAGCCACATCTTTTAGTAGTAGTCATTGGAACAGAAATAGAATTAACTCCAACCACAGAGTCTTAACAGCCAGTTTGGTGTAGTGGTTAAGGTGCCAGGCTGAAACTGGCAGATAATGAATTCTAGTCCTAGTTTATGCACAGCTGTGTGATTTTGGGACAGTCACTCTCTCTCATCCCTAGGAAGCAAACTATTTTTGAAATCTTGTCAAGAAAACTGCAGTCTTATCTAGGCAGTTTCCAGAGTCTGTTGTAACTTAAATGCACGCACACACAAAGTACCTTATGCATAATCCAGACAATCCATCTAGTAGCATATAATGACTGAGATTACTAAAAGAGTCTTAGAATGACATGATGATTACACTTGTCCTATTTTTTTTTCTTGGAAAAGATCATAGTAGATATATTAATCTGGGCATGTGGCTCATGTATACTTTATAAACAAGAATTATCATACTGGGTAAAACATTGAAGGCTGTCATACACTATAAATAACAAAATAACTTTTTTATCTTTTAAGCCATAGCAAAGTCATACAAATGACTGTAGAATTTTTCACAGGTTGAACATGCTGTAGAGAATCTATGGATTATTTCTACCAACTTGCATGCAAAAATATATTATTGTTGAATGTAGAGATTTCTCCTATGCCTGGATTGCTATAAAGGGAATTAAAAAACTTACTGCTCTGATTCCTCTTATCCTTCCTTCAATCTACAGAAATGTAATGTTAAATATTGCAAAAGAAAGCTATAACCAGAAGACCATTTAGCTCAATTAACTTGTGCTTGTGCATTAAAAAAATGTACCTCCTAAGCACTGGACAATATATGAAGCTGAAGCATGGTGACTGTGATCAGGAGGGTTTTAAACTTAATCATATGAAATGAAATGAAAATGAAATCCCCCAGGTAAAGATTTGTATACTTTAAAAACAAAACAGCAGGAATGTTATAATCAAGCAGATGGTTGCTTCTAATGAAGAGACTGTAGGATGGCAGTTGACCAGCAGGTCTGAACTCCAGGAGATGATGGAAGCCATCAAACCCTCAACAACAATGGAGCTGTTAAGGACATCAGGTTCATCTAACCTTACTTTCTAAGTACTTTTGGATTTATAGTTATTTTAAAGCTTAAAAAGGTCTCCTAAGCAACAAGTTTGAAAAATATATATCTGGTGAGTAAAAAGTAAAGAAAAGCTAGCTAAAAGTATTAAGTTAAATTAAATACAAAGTCATTAAAATATGATCTAGGTCAAACTTAATGTCCATACAAAAGACATTAGCGGCTATAAGCATGATGAAGTCATCCAAGCTAATCCCAAAATGACAGAACAACCATAGATTAAAAATACACCATAGTTCTTTGGAAGGATGGCATTCAAAGAATCTTTCTCAAATGAGAACAGAAAATAAAATATGGATTAATATCTGTACATGGATTAATGTGCTGTCAATAAGAAGGAGGGCTATACAATTCTTTGAATCCAGTCTATGATAGTTGCTTTGGGGTGTGCAAGAGGACAACTATAATACTTGTCTGCAATACTTGTTTACAACATTTCTCAGGGATCCCACACTGTCTTAAAATGTTGGAGGCAGGTGTTACATTTGTGTTTTTACATAATATGAAACATCTTTCAGAGATTTAATCAAAAGCACTGCAGAACCTCAGCATGAAGCTTTCTGAACTTACATCTCCAAACATAAAGGTGGTTGTCTTTGTCAAAAGCTCAGCCCTTTTCTTGGCTTTCTTCATGTACAGAGATCCTTCTTCTGCCTGAATAATTTATTTCTCTGAATAAGAAAATATCTGAAAACTTGTTTCCTTCATATTACTGATATTATATATAAGTTATGTAACACATGCTATTGAGCAAATATAACAATTACTGTCTGAACTGGGAAAATTGTCTTCTAAACTGCTGTCTTCTATGTAAATATCACAAAACAAATTGAAGCTTACAGAAATTTATAGGTTCAAATACTTATTAAGTCTTAAATTTGAAACAGGATTCTTTGCTTGCTGCAACATTGAAACACAATGACCTCTCTAAGTAAGTTTTCTAACAGTCTCAAAGATTAACATATGTGGATACATGTGTACATTTGTATGTGTCCTCTTATAGCTCTATTTGTTTATCTTTCTACATAAACATTAAGAAGTACATCGTGCTCTCTGGGGAACCAGGTTTTTATGGCTTTTTGAAAATGTAAGAGGGATGGTACAGTCTAAATATCTAGAGAGAGACTGTCTAAGACAAGACTATTGCTAAGAAGATTTAGGCATGGAGTCCCAGCAAAAGACATTCCTTTAGATTTGCAGCCTTCTGCACCTACAGGCAGTGGGGTACCTCAAGGTTTTGTCTTGAGCCCAGTGCTCTTCAACATCTTCATAAATGGTCTATAGGAGGGGATAGAGTGGGATCAAATTGCAAATGATACCAACCTGGAGGAAATTGTCAACACTTTGAAAGATAGGTTGAAGATTCAGAGGATCCTGACAGATTTGAGCATTGGTCCATGTCCAACAAGATACAGTTCAGTAGTCCTGCATTTAGGCAGGAAAAATAATAATAAAAATAATCAAATGAACAAGTGGTACTTGGTTCAGCAGTAGTATCTGTAGTAAGAATTTAGTGGATGGTCACAGTCCACTCATCACTTAAATATGAGCCAGCAGTGTGCTGCAGCTGCCCAAAAGCCAACACACTCCTAGGTTGCATCAACAGAGGGATAGCTTCAAGATCACAAAAAGCGATAGTACCATTCTATGTGAGACCATATTTGAAATAACGTGCCCAGTTCTAGTCACCCCAATACCAAAAAGATGATGCAGCCCTAGAAAGACTACAGAGAATAGCAACAATGATTATAAGGGTCTAGAGGCTAAATAGTTTGATGAACAGTAAAGGGAATTAGGTGTGAAGCCTAATGAAGAGCAGAGCAGAGAAGAGAAGAGAAGAGAAGAGAAGAGAAGAGAAGAGAAGAGAAGAGAAGAGAAGAGAAGAGAAGAGAAGAGAAGAGAAGAGAAGAGAAGAGAATGAAAGAGAAGGATTGGAGTGGCATAATAGCTGGCTTCCAGTAATTGAGTGGCTATCACAGAAAGGAGAGAGTCAATTTATTTTCCAAAGCACCTGATAGCAGGACAAAAATGGGTGGAAAATTGTTAAACAAAGATCCAATCTTGAACTAAAGGGAATTTCCCTTACCGTAAGAACAATTAATTAATGGAACAGCTTGCTTCCTAGAGTTGCTCCTAGATGCTCCATTGCTGGAGGTTTTCAATAGCCATTTGTCCGGGATGCAATAAGGTCTCCTAGCTTGGACAAGGGTTGGACTAAAAGATGTCCAATATTCCTTATAGGCAGTGGTGGGATTCTAATAATTTAACAACTAGTTCTCTGTCCTAATGATTTCTTCCAAAAACCAGTTCACCAAACTGCTCAGAAAGTTAACAACCGGTTCTCCCGAAGTGGTGCGAACTGGCTGAATGCCACCACTGCTTCCAGCTCTATTATACTATAAGCATGCTGTCTGATGAGCAGATTAATTTGGAGAAGGCAGTTTCAGAGTTATTCAGGCCCTAAGCTGTATAGAGTGTTAAATGCATTGAACTCAAGTATAGGAAATCATGAAAATATATACTTTAAAATCCACATCATTACACGTGTTCCCATCAGGTTAACTATTTTCAAAAGCTTTATCTTTCAGTCTTTGCTACAGGGCCATTGCTTTGCTAAGGAAGAGAAGATATTACTGATAGTTGGCAAGCAGAGCTACCAATTATCTCTTCTCATTTAGGAAAATCCTCTTCTTCGTTTGTTTGTTTGCAAAATCTGCTATAGCAAACTCACAAAAAGCAATTGTCAGTTAATTAATCTTATGTTATTATTACACCTAGTAAGGATTTTCTAATGGAGGACGTATTAAAATAGCAGCAACAAAGCTTCTTTCTTTGTGGATTATGCTTTTGATGAGAAGCCAGGTTTTTGTATTAAAAAAAGAAGAAGAAGCACAAAACCACGAAGGCTTCTGAAACCATAAGACTACTCACATAATTAAATTCTTTTCGCCCAATAACCTTTATATACGTGGAGCATTTTTTATGCTTCCATCCTTCCAAGGTCGATAAAATGAGGACCCAGATTGTTGGTGGCATTATGCTGAAATTGTAAACTGCTTAGAGAGTGCTGTATATGGGCAATATATAAGCCTAAGTGCTATTGCTATTTTATTTGATATACTTACCTGTTTTTTCTTTGCTACTGAGCTCTGCCACAATATAGTGCAATTCAACAAACAGAACGGAAATTGTGACCAAGAGGAAATAATGAGAAAAATTATTCACATACCTTTTAAAATACTTAGTTCAAAATGTAGCATAAAGTTTTATAATAAAATGAAATGAATATGTTTACCAAGAACGGCCCATGTAACACTCTTGCTCCGCAAGCTGCATTGGCTGCCAGTTTGCTTCCAGGTGCAATTAAAGGTTAAATCACCTTTAAAGTGCTTCCTGGCAAGGGTCCAGGCTATTTGAGGGACCACCTCATTCCACTGGGACTGGCCAGCCCATGGACTGGCCAGCAGAGTAACTGCTGTATTCTGGTTGGCAGAGTCCAGGAAAAGGGTATTGCACTTTGTCACCTGGACTGAGGTTGGCTGCAACCCTCCCAACTTTCTATAAGAGCCTAAAAACCTGGCTTTGCCAATTGAATTGGGGCTTTAGTGTGGGAATACCACAGTGGAGGTGGTTGATTAACAACAGATGCTGCCTCCCCTTCCCATCCCGCCCTGCCCATCTTTTAATTGGGGCACTGTATTTGCTGGTATGTAGTGTTTTATTCCGTGACCCGTCAAAACCACGGTCCACAAAAGCGCGATCGACGAAAGCACGCATTTGATGTCATCACAGCGCGACGAAAAAAATTAAAAATTGAAATAAAAATAAAATTAAAGCAAGCCAATTCACATAAAGGTAAGGGTTAGGGTTAGGGTTAGGGTTAGGGTTAGGGTTAGGGTTAGGGTTAGGTTTAGAGCGTTAGGGTTACATTTAGCATTAGGTTAAGGGTTAGCGTTAGGTTTAGCGTTAGGTTAAGGGTTAGGTTTAGGGTTAGATTTAGGGTTAGGTTAAGGGTTATGTTTAGGGTTAGGTTTAGGGTTAGGTTTGGGGGGGTTAGGGTAAGGTTTTCGCTTTATTTTTACATTTTTCGATCACAGCGCGATGTTTTCATCGTGCTGTGATGACGTCAAATGCGCGCTTTCGTCGATCGCGATTTTGTCGTCCACGGTTTTGTGGTGGAACCGTTTTATTCATGCTTTTTTCTTTATACAATTTTTATATTTTTATGATTTTAAGCTGCCAAGAGTTACCCTGACATAAGATGGGTGGGCAATAAATTTTCTAAATTAGCAAACCAATAAACAAACAAATAAATAAACAAATGTTTTGGATAAATAAAATACTGTAGTTCAGATCTTATGTATTTAACTTTCAATCATACTATATGAAAAACTGAATGGGCTTGTTTAGATTTTATCTGAAAAGCATAACATGGAATATGAGAGGAAGTTGTTTCATCCCATTCAATACTTCACAGTCTGCTTATATATATAAAACACAATATCAAAACAGCCTTCAACACTAACCAAAAAATAGCCAACATCTTCAGAAACTCATCTTGAGAAGACAAAATCCAGCTAGAAAACCAAGGAGTCTATGAAATACCATGCAAAATCTGCCCTGCAAGCTACATAGGACAAACAAACAGGAGAATAAATGCACACATTGCAGAAGACAAGAATGCAGTCAGAAAAAAAGAAAAAAACTTCTTCCCTTTTCCAGCATCTTAAAGCTACAGGACATGAAATTAATTTTGAAGGAACCAGGTTAATCTCCAAAACTGAACACTAATTATTGAAGCTATCGAAATAGAGAAATACCCCCACAACATGAATAAAAGTGATGATATCTCCTGCCTACCAGACATCTGAAAATCAGCCCTGGTAAACAAATGAGCCTCTCCACCACCCAGGCTGTTACAACACAAAACAACAACGGACCCACAGCCAGCACCAATCAGCACCAATCTACAATCATGATACAGCCACACTGTCAATCTACTTACTGAAACGCCAGCACTCCACACAGCCCCACCAAGATTTATAGAAAGACGGCAGCGGCCGTCAGTGCCCTGCTTGTGCTGCCTTTGAAGGCTACTATCTGGAAACCATAGTTGGTACAAAATGTGGACATTTGCCTCTTGTGGTTAGTGCAGAATGTGGCAGTTTGTAGCTTCAGTAGAGTTGCGACAGAATTGCTGGGAATTGCATAGCTGCTACCTGAACCCAGAAAGAGACATGTTTGAGTTAAGGAGTTGCCAATGAATGTCACAACATGTCAATCTATCTTTTTGCCCTTGAGTCCAAAGTCCTGCATAACCTAAACCTTTACATTGGGATGAGCTGGGTAGTAATAAGCACTTTTAATTAAACCTAGCATTAATTTAAGAACGCATTGTTTTTGCACCCTAAAGGGGAAATTGCATTTTCTAGCACATTCCTCTTTTGTAGACATCAATTTTGCTTAGCTGAGAAATGATCTTATCACCTCAAGTCTTTTTTAGCATAGCTATGCCTGCTCGATAATTGGCATGCTGCTAAAAAGAAAAAAGAAAAGAAAAAGAAAAGCTTTCCTGTTAAATTTTCTCTTTCTGACACATCTTCTTCTCCTATACTTTAATTAAAGCAGAGAGAGAATTTGTCATTCCAGGCACATCCGAGGCAGGATTGTGTATAACCTTAGTGTCATCATTTGATACTTAAGCTATAACAACGGAAGTGGCTACTAATCACCTGAAGGTAATGGGAAGAACTCACCTGAAGAATAAGTCCCTGAAAATAAGAACTAAATGAGGAAGATATTGGCCTTTTCAAAACTGAAGTTAAACCCTTCACCTCATGTAAAAGATGTGTCTACTGCTTAATTGATACAAAAATGATTTGAAAGAAGCTGTTAACATTTTCTACTTCTCATTTTCTAGTAATGTTTTTTTTAAATGTGACCTCCCAGTTGAAAATATCCTAGTTCAACACATTTTACATTGTCACTGAATGAAAGAAAGTTTAAGTTAAAGGTGGTGCCTTTAAGTCTTACTTGTATGAGAATCAAAGATCCTGAACAGAACACGATGAGGGTTTAGCTCCATTTGTTTCCCAAGCATTTGTATTCCATGGATCTGAAAAATAAGCCAATTCTGTTCAGGCAATTGAATAAACAACTCAAAGCTTGAAACCCAGGTAGAAGATGGGGCTATACATGCTTGTCCAGACTCTTATGTTTTGTAACATGTTCATACTAACCCTTTTGAATCCATTAATTACTTAGAATAGGGATGTCAAACACAAGGCATGGATTTTGCCTGCAGGTTGCTTAGATCTGGTCCACGGGGCTGCCCTGGGAACAGCAAAGGACCGATCCACAGTGCTGCTGCCAGCTGCTGAGGTCCATTTGTTTCTGGCAGAGTGCTCGGGCCACCACAAGTGCCCCCAACACAAGTGACATTGAGTCGTCCATGCCCACCCATGCCACGTCCATCCCAGCACCCCAGGGCCAAGCACAAACGTGATGCGACCCTCAATGAAATCAAGTTTGACACCCCTGATTTAGAAGATTTATATCTTGCCTTTCATCCAAGAACCCAAAGTGGCTTAAATAGGAATATCCCTTAATTTTATGCACAGAACAACACCTCTTTGGCATGGTTTGGGCTAAGATCAAAGGTACTAATCCAAAACCACAAATAGATGTAAATCTGATTGTCCCCAGTCCTAGCCCAATGACTTAAATACTTGACCACTCTGACTCTTTCATGAATTCAACTGATAGATCAGAAGAAAAGCCATAATTACATTCACTTGAAGATTGTCTATTGTCTATCTATCTATCTATCTATCTATCTATCTATCTATCTATCTATCTATCTATCTATCTATCTATCTATCTATCTATCTGCCTATCAAATTAGGAACCACCCATCTACTTCCCAGAAAAATTCTGGGTGGTGTACAAGTAAAACATTAAAAACATAACTGAGACTTCCTAAGCTTTGCCAACTGACATAGATCAAGTGAGTATTAGAAGTGGAGGATATCTATTATTTTCCATGTTTGCCTGGTTTCCTTATTTAGAGGGAAGCATTTTAGTGGAGGTTGTATTTGGACTTCTCAGATTCTGAGAAATCTAGACATGGAAAATTTTGGGTGTTGATCAAGGAAAAGAGGGAGCCCACCTGGTCTCCAGAAAACTCTGTTTTGAAATCTATCATGGGGTGATATATGCAGCCATATTGGAAGTTTCTAGGATGTTTCTGAAAGTTCCTTCTTCTCATTCTAATCCTCTTAGCATGGTTATCAAGGTGACAGAAGATTGCTTTGTAATGTATTTCAGTATCAGCTTTCATCACATGCATTGTGAATAAAGAAAGTAGCCTAAGGATGAGAGAGAGGGGGGGGGAGGGAGGGAGGGAGAGGGGAGGGGGAGGGGGAGGGAGGGGAGGGAGGGAGGGAGGGAGGGAGAGAGAGAGAGAGAGAGAGAGAGAGAGAGAGAGAGAGAGAGAGAGAGAGAGAGAGAGAGAGAGAGAGAGAGAGAGAGAACATGGATAAAGCAGAATGTAATGCAATGCAATTTGTCCAACCAAATGAAGTCAGGGAGCAGTGTGGAATGTTAAAGACTGTTTATTAAGAACTGGATCCAGGCATATATACTTTTTTTCCTGGCTAGCACTTGGTTTACAAATAGAAAGTACTGGCAATGAACTAAGCTGTAATTCCACCTCAGTGGGGATAAATAGGTTTTATATTGGAGGAAATGAAGGTGTTTTTGGTTTTAATAGCAAGACTTAAGCAACTATATTTTTCTTAAACTGAACAACCATGCAATAGAATCTTAGAGACAGAACTAATCTATTAATCATTAAAGGCTTAAATGCACGGAATGCTGATTCTGCCCTACCACTTTCTGCTTTAATTATAGTGTGTGATTAGCTCCATTGATCTTAAACTGGCTTTCTTACATTCTTAAAATTAGGCATGAAATGAATGATAGTTCAAATATGCCATGGAAGCCAGGCTGTAGAAGCAATACCAGTGTGCCCTTGTGAATTTCTGTTTCAAAAT
Source organism: Thamnophis sirtalis (assembly GCF_051295495.1). Classification (NCBI taxonomy): domain Eukaryota; kingdom Metazoa; phylum Chordata; class Lepidosauria; order Squamata; family Natricidae; genus Thamnophis; species Thamnophis sirtalis. The sequence goes on along the minus strand of NW_028261383.1, from coordinate 110,202,746 downwards.
TTCCAGTTCTAGCACCCAACGATCTCATATGATCCTTCAGACCTCTGGGTATTACTTAATGGGGAAGCATTCTGAAGGATAGAATAATCTCTCTCTCTTTCTCTCTCCCTATCCCTCTCCCTCCCTCCCTCTCTCTCCCTCCTTCCCTTCCTCCCTTCCCACCCTCCCCTCCCCCCTCTCTCCCTCCCTCTCTTCCCCCTATCTGTCTATCTGTCTGTCTACCATGTCTGTCTGTCTGTCTGTCTCCTTGCTTGCTTGTTGTTTTCTCACACAGCTTTCCAGGCAATGATTATAGAAAAGCCCAATCAGTAAGCAGGTAAGGTTCTAACTCCAGTGAAAGATCACATTCTAATTTGGTAGTTCCAGTAAGACCACCTATCTGCCTTGGTTTGTAGAGATACCTCAGCTCTGAAAATAGCTGCCTCCATCTTGCATCATTCTAAAGCAGAGGTCTTCAAACTTGGCAACTTTATTACTTGTGAATTTCAACTCCCAAAATTATCCAGCCAGCAAACTGGCTGGAGAATTCTGGGAGTTGAAGTCCACCAGTCTTAAAGTTGCCAAGTTTGGGGACCCCTGTTCTAGAGGTAGCCTTGCTAACACATTCATAATTCTGTTATATTCATAGAGGAAAAAAAGTTGTGTCTTCTCATTATCTTACATTAGAAAATGACATACCGACAGGATGAGCATTAAGAGCTAATGAAGTTTATCAATTTCTGAAGGTTTATTTTATAGAGGGTTTTTTAATTTACATCAATTATGTTTTCAAACTTTCCAATAACCCAAAATTTATGCATGTGGAATGAATTCTTTCCCCCATTCTCCCCATACTGATCTCTCTGGTGATACTTTTTCATACAAACATATACCTTTCAGTGATATCTAAATAGGTGGAGGAGAGAATATGTCCTACAAAACTGAAATTCAGCAAGAAAAAAGTTACAATATATTACTCCAAAATTTATACTGGAGACTAATAATTATTTTATGTAATTTATTAAATTAATAAAGAGGGGAAAGTAAGTAAAAGCTAGCTGAACTGAAAAATTATAAGCTTTACATAAAAGAGAAAATGATCCATTCTGGTTTGAGGACACTTGTTGATTCTTAATATAATGCAGGCTATCTCTCCTTCTTTCCTCTCTGAGCATTTTTTTTCTCAAGCAAACATTCACCAAGGATAAAACACCATATCATTACCAAATCAATATAAAGAAAAGGAAAAACAATATTTTTAATAATATAGAAATCTCAGTTAAGAAGCATGCAGCAGAGATTTCAAGATTTGGGCTTGGGGTGGCTTTGTCTGGATCTTTTCCTGTTCAGGCAAGTGGTGCTAATTTTTCAGAGATGAAACTTTGTATGAGCCATAATCAGACACTTTATAGAAATGGGTTCCTACTGGCCATAATATATTATATCACACTTATTTGTGTGTGTGTGAGAGAGAGAGAGAGTGTATGAGTTGTTATTTACCCAATTTTCAGCCATAAAAGATAAGTTCCACCTATAGACTTATGAATGCACTTATTGGCCTCAGCCACATTTCTAGATGAAGAGTCTTCCTCTTCAGTTACTGCTGTGTCTGATCAATTCTTCTTCTTTTTTTCCTTTCAGACTTGTTTTCAAAGAAATTGAGAAGGCACATAAAACAATGCTCAAATAAAAAAGGAAGGAAGGAATGAACGAAAGAAGAAAGAAAGAAAGAAAGAAAGAAAGAAAGAAAGAAGAAAAAAGAAAAAAAGAAAAAAAGAAAGAAAGAAAAGAAAGAAAAGAAAGAAAAGAAAGAAAAGAAAGAAAAGAAAGAAAAGAAAGAAAAGAAAGAAAAAGAGACAGAGAAAGAGAAAGAAGAAAAGAAAAGCTTAACATCTATCTTATCTAAACTAACAAGGGATTGATATGTATCTGTTATCGATAACAGGAAATGTCCTTAACAGCTTCTCAACTAAATGAGAATCAGTGTATTCTGGGTTGATACAGGAGGCTCATGCTGCAATAAATGGATTATGTTTCTTCTCAAAAATTACTCTAGTATTATTAAAGCCAAATGGCAGAAATTGATAAGGCTGAAGATGTAGGTGGTAAACACAGATGGTATGCAGTTTTGTGATTGATCTGAAGTTCTGTATGCCCTATGTCTACTTTACTTTGTAAATGAATAGACAGAATAGTGCTATTTAAATTGCATGTAACATAAACTTTCTATGTATACCAACTTTACTCTTGAAAGATTACTGTGACAGTAGTGCACATAAGAACTAATCTGATTTTGAACGAGTTACTTAGATTGCTTGGAATTTAATAGAAATGTTTGCAAACTGTAATATTTCTCTCTTGCAAAAAAATGCAAATACGTTTAAAATGGTGAAATATGTTTTCTTGTAGGCAGCTTATTTGCTATTTACATTACTACAGGCATTTTATTTCTGCATTGAAGTAATAATTTTAGTTGCATGAGGATATTATGGTCACATTGATTAGTTGGTTCTATGTGCTCAGAAGGATGTGATAAGGGTCAAGATAACAGCTCCTGAAAAACATGCAGATTTTTAGATGACGCTTAGAGAAACCTTTGGAAAAAGTTCTAATACAGGCTTGGGACCTGCATTAGAAAAGGATTTTAGGCCTCCTCATTCTCCTAAAATAACAGAGTACTAAATTCTTAATAGCCTAGGGAAAATATATACTGTATATTTCCCTAGCAGCAATTTATTTTGGAAAGCCATAAATGTATTTATATATTTAAAACAAATATGCAGACACATTATTATACAGGTTATTCTCAGATTAGCTTAGAAGATGAATCATATTTCACAATACCTCCCAGAATTGTTAGAACACAGGACTAGGTTGATTTAAATAATATGTTTCTCCTTTTTTTTTAATTTTTGTGATATGTTTCTTTAATATACATCATAGCCCTATATAGGAAAGATGCCATCAAAGATATCTGACTGCTTGGCATTTAATGATATTAAAGATTTTTATTTGGCACAAATTAAAGTGATTAGGTTAGTTTATGAAGAAGGAGCAGCTGGTTTGTTGTTGTTTTTTTGACCTTCTGCCTATTGTAAATCTTTTTTAGCGTGTTCGGTTTTGCATCAAAAATCCCAAGTCTCTTCTTTTTGTGCCAAAGGAATCGCTGGTAGAACCTCGATTCTTTTTTTGCCAGGTTTTAAGGGAGTATCATGCTGTTTTGGTTCCAATTTTACCTACTTTGCCTTCAGGTATATGCATTTAATAATTATGGTATGTTGCATGGTAAGTTTCTTTTTTGCGATATCCAGGACCTTATTCTGAGTGTGGATGCAAACTTTAATGAAGAAAAAAGGTGCTATCAATAAGAGCAAACAAATAAACCAATATAATAAATCACCAGAAGCTTTATTAAAACATTTTTAATAAATCTGGAGTCAGATTTATTCTTTAAGTTGGTCCCTGAGAACATTTAAGTTAATCTGTGGTCTCCCAAAAACACTTCTTAATCATTCTCACTCAATTTTAAGGAAAATAAAGGACTTGAATTTATTTATATTCCCAAAGAGAACGAAACCATTGAATCGGGTACAATGTTCTTAGCTGCAAAATGGTTACACACTAGGTATATGAGCAACCAAACTTTCCTCTTGTTTCTCTGTAAAGTCTACGGTATCCTTGACTTCCTTCCATTCTGTTTTCCCAAATAATTTTTTTTTAGACCAGGCTGTCAGAAGAGGGAGGGCGAGAGGCTGCAGCGGGAAGGAAGGATGGGTTGAAAAAGAAGAGAGGTCACCACCACCTCACAGCAATACATTAAGCTAAGTGCTACCGCAGTGTAGAAAAGAAGAAATCTCAGAGAAAGAAAGCTTTTGAGAAATTAGATGGATTTTGGTACACAGTTAACATCAGGGCAAAAAAGAAGTCTGGAGTTAAAGGAGTTAGAAGACTCTTAAGTTGCAGCCACTGTTGTTGTGGCTAAGATTTCAGTCTGCACATCTTTCTTCTCTATTAAATGTTTTCTAAGCAATGCAATAAGAGACTGCACTGTTATCATTTGGCAATGTAATTGGTTTCCGCCACAAATGTTTAAAATCTCCAGCTTATATAAAAGGACATATTTGGCATGACATCTTGTGTGCAAAATATATTCATCCGTTCTGCATATATTTGAATTTTTAGCAGTGCTAACATGGTAGCTATAAATGTAGAGGTCTGAGCAACTTCTGTCAACAGATTAGCATCTAGAAGTACAGGAGATAGGATTTGCTTAGTTTGAAATCTCATCAGCATTTACATGACTTCAGCATTTCAAAACTGTAACATGGTAATACAGCAATTTGGTGGCTATGAATAGCTAAATTATTTAAATCTACTACTCAGGTTTCAAGGTCACAACAAAGTGGTAACTGAGCTTTCTTTTCCTCTGTAACAGGGCAGAAATGTCCCAGTTTTGGTGCTGCAATCTAGCCAATTTGGGAACATCAGCATTCTTGCTTCTTCCTTTTTTTAGCTCTTTCTCTCTCTCTGTGTGTGTGTGTCTCTTCATAAGGTCTTGGAAAACATTGCCAAATGACTGGCTTACACAATTAACAAGCCAGTTTGCTTGACAAGGGGACACATTAGTTCATATCTGGAGGGAGAAAAACATGTTAGAAATGTGTCTTTGAGCAAAAGCTGATCACGAATCAGCAACATAATGTTACTGAAAAAGAGGCCAATGCAATTTTAGGTTAGAGCAATACATCTGTAGCTCTGCTGCAGAGTTACAGGAGCTGAAAGTAATGTTTATATTGAACTCGGCATAGATCAGATGCCACCTTGAGTACTGTGGCCAGTTCTCATTATCACCTTTTAGGAAGTCCTGAGACAAATTGGAACTGACTCAGAGGAGTGTGATAAATATTCTTCACATATCTGAAATGGCAGTAGATAAAAGATATCAGCCTGCTTTTGTTGCATTAATGTACTGGAGAGGGGGCAAATATGGTACCTACAGTGGTCTCTACTGAAATATCAGGGAAACTTAAAAAGGGCAGACAGGCTGTTGTTTTAGGCAGATACTACATTTTTTTGTTACTAGACCAATTCAAGTCCAGGTTACTAGCCATAATTACATAATGTTTAATTAAATTTAATATATTTCAGTCTGTCAGGGATTGGACTCTAAGACTTAAAGAGCCCCATCCAATTCTGAAGTTTTCTTTTCTTTACATTTTTGAGGGGGGAAACGCTCTCCATCAAGTTTTACATGGAAGACCTACCTGACAGTTTAAGTTGCATTCATTGCAGAAAAATGGGGTCACATATTGAGTATGTCTCTATATGAAGTTCAGGGAAAATATGAAGGAGGCTGATGGGTTAACTAGATGAAATTCACTATGCGAAATTCTGCCACCTAAAATAAACTTTAATATATTTCTCTGCTAAGGCCTTATACAATGTTTGTTTTTATGGGACAAGACCAGATTTATGGCTATTTTTACCATTTGCATTCACTATTGTGCAAATGTTGATATGAAGACATCTTCATGTGTTGCAACTAATACTCGAAAAACTCCATGTCAGCTCTCTGACAAATGTGACTTAACTGTAGCTGAAATTACATTAGTTCCCTATTTTGTCTTAGGCATGATGCACCCATCTTATGTAATGTCTGCTTCTAGAGATAATGGATATGATCACAAAATCAAATTATTATGGCAGAAAATAAAGGCAGAGAGAGGCAATTCTGAAAGGCAAAGATAATTGAAAGTCAAAAATATTTCCAAAGGTTTTTAGCAATAGCAGTTAGACTTATATAACACTCCTTAGTGCTTTATAGCACGCTCTGAGTGGTTTACAGAGTCAGCATATTGCCTCCAATAATCTGAATCCACATTTTACCGACCTCAGAGGGATGGAAGGCTGAGTCAACCTTGAATCCTGAGACGATCAAACTCTAGACTATTAGCTTGCAATACTGCATTATAACCACTGAGCCGTCAGGGCTCTTTTACAATAACCTTTAATGTTAAAAAAGAAAATGAGGGCAAGTGAACAAGTGTGGGACCATTGCTGTATTATAGAGGATTAATGTACATTCTAAAATACTGCTGTGCTAGGGAATTATTGATCTGTGGGTCCTGCACCTCCCCCCCTCTCTATGCATCTACTGAGAGAAGGACTGATGAGGAGAACTTGTTTTACACAAATAGGTTCATTCCTATTGTTTAAAATCATCATAGATTTGCAGGAATAGAATCTGAGCATGGAAAATAGACTCTTTACTTTTAATCTTCTGCCTGGGAAGGAATAAAAGATTGCAGAGTACAAGATCAGCAGAAGTAAATCCTTGTAATATTGACTGGATAGAGCAGAATGTCTGGATATGATTGCAAAGGGGAATAGCAAACAAAACTATGACATTCATAATTATCTTAGATAAGTTGCAGACTGGGAATGAGACCAGTATCTGGAGGAGTCTCAAATCACTAAGAATGTTCACTTTGTACTCATTTTTCAATGTTTGTGTTATCAAATCCTTAAATCTAAAGGTGTACCAGAAGATATCACCAATAAAAACAAAATGTTTTAGTTTTGAATGTTTGCAAGCTGCATGTGGAACAAGCCAGTATGTATTGATATTTTACATAACTGGCAAATTCCTGATATCATTATTGAATTGTGTGTGTGTGTGTGTGTGTGTGTGTGTGTGTAATATATATATATATATATATATATATATATATATATATATATATATATATATATATGTGTGTGTGTGTGTGTGTGTGTGTGTGTGTGTGTGTGTGTGTGTGTGTGTGTGTGTGTTATTTTTATGCTGATAAATAAATAAAGGGAGACTAGTATAGATCTATTTCAAGCTATTTAGCTCTCATCAGCTAGCCACACCCTTGTTGGGAATCGAACCTGTGCTCTATTGCCTCTTAGGTAGATGTGTTAACCATTGAGCTACACAGCTCGACTCCTTATCAGCCAGCCAGGGTGAGAGGTATATATTTAAAGTCACAACCCCTGGTATGCCCAAATATGGGAGGAAGGTCACACTTCCACTCTCTGTCTTCGGCTCGTCACAAGAGACCATCCAGACAGAAACCCAATATTTTTTTTACTGTTGCCTTTTTGTTACATTTGTTATATTTATGCTGATAAATAAATAAAGGGTGACCAGTATAGATCTATTTCAAGCTATTTAGCTCTCATCAGCTAGCCACACCCTTGTTGGGAATCGAACCTGTGCTCTATTGCCTCTTAGGTAGATGTGTTAACCATTGAGCTACACAGCTCGACTCCTTATCAGCCAGCCAGGGTGAGAGGTATATATTTAAAGTCACAACCCCTGGTATGCCCAAATATGGGAGGAAGGTCACACTTCCACTCTCTGTCTTCGGCTCGTCACAAGAGACCATCCAGACAGAAACCCAATATTTTTTTTACTGTTGCCTTTTTGTTACATTTGTTATATTTATGCTGATAAATAAATAAAGGGTGACCAGTATAGATCTATTTCAAGCTATTTAGCTCTCATCAGCTAGCCACACCCTTGTTGGGAATCGAACCTGTGCTCTATTGCCTCTTAGGCAGATGTGTTAACCATTGAGCTACACAGCTTGACTCCTTATCAGCCAGCCAGGGTGAGATGTATATATTTAAAGTCACAACCCCTGGTATGCCCAAATATGGGAGGAAGGTCACACTTCCACTCTCTGTCTTCGGCTCGTCACAAGAGACCATCCAGACAGAAACCCAATTTTTTTTTTTTACTGTTGCCTTTTTGTTACATTTGTTATATTTATGCTGATAAATAAATAAAGGGAGACTAGTATAGATCTATTTCAAGCTATTTAGCTCTCATCAGCTAGCCACACCCTTGTTGGAAATCGAACCTGTGCTCTATTGCCTCTTAGGTAGATGTGTTAATCATTGAGCTACACAGCTCGACTCCTTATCAGCCAGCCAGGGTGAGAGGTATATATTTAAAGTCACAACCCCTGGTATGCCCAAATATGGGAGGAAGGTCACACTTCCACTCTCTGTCTTCGGCTCGTCACAAGAGACCATGGGCTATATTGCATACTAGGCATACTAGGCAGAGATCTTAGCCATTAGGCCACAGGCTCTTATCCGTTATCAGCGAAGCCAGGGTGAAAGGTATCTATTAGATTTTTACAACCCCTGGTAAGCCCCAATTAATTGGGGCTTACCAGGGGTTGTAAAAATCTTATATATATATATATATATATATATATATATATATATATATATATATATATATATATATATATATATATATATATATATATATATATATATATATATATATATATATATATATATATATATATATATATATACAATGTTATATATATATATATATATATATATATATATATATATATATATATATATATATATATATATATATATATATATATATATATATATATATATATATTTGTTATATTTTTATGCTGATAAAAAAAATATAACAAATGTAACAAAAAGGCAACAGTAAAAAATATTGGATTTCTGTCTGGACGGTCTCTTGTGACGAGCCGAAGGACAGAGAGTGGAAGTGTGACCTTCCTCCCATATTTGGGCATACCGGGGGTTGTGACTTTAATATATATATATATATATATATATATATATATATATATATATATATATATATATATATATATATATATATATATATATATATATATATATATATATATACAATGTTAACATAATTATTTATGTATATACTTGGGCTTGCAGATATTGAAATATAATGTGTTTGCATGCTTAGTTTAAACCATGAAAATGATATTAAAGTTGTAGAGAAAATAGGCATCCATGCCCAAGCTCAAAGTAATTGAAGATGCAGAGAATTATTTAAAAGATTTAAAGTACATGCCAAGCAGTGTACTAGAAGGGGGAGAGAAAATTAATCAAGCAAGAGATATCCAAGCTGAGTCAAAGAAAGAGAACAGAATGCAAACAAGAATGAAATACATATTCATAATGAACTATTAATTGCAAGGTTAATATGTCTATGACATTCAGTACAGGAATTTATAGCTGCAAATATCTGAGGATTATAAACCGAATGCTGAATAACAGAGTTGAAAGGGACCTTGGAGATCTTCTAGTCCAAACTCCTGCTCAAGCAGAAGACCCTACACCATTGTGGATAAATAGCTGCCCAATCTCTTCTTTAAAATGCACTCACAACTTCTGGACACAAGCCATTCCATTGGTTAATTCTTCTGACTGCCGGGAAATTTCTCTTTAGTTTTATGTTGGATCTCTCCTTGATATGTTTCCATTTGTTACTTCTTGCCCTGCCCTCAGGTTTTTTGAAGGATAGGTTGTCCCCTTCTTTATGACAGCCTCTCAAATATTGGAAACTACTATCATGTCACCCGCTAATCTTCTCTTTATTAGATTAGCAATAGCAATACCAGTTCGACTTGTATACCGCTTCATAGGGCTTTCAGCCCTCTCTAAGCCGTTTACAGAGTCAGCATATTGCCCCCACAGTCTGGGTCCTCATTTTACCCACCTCAGAAGGATGGAAGGCTGAGTCAACCTTGAGCTGGTGAGATTTGAACCGCCGTACTGCAGTTAGCCATCAGCTGAAGTGGCCTGCAGTACTGCACTCTAACCATTGCGCCACCTCGGGCTCTATAGACATACCCTATTCCTGCAACTGTTTATCATATGTTTTATCCTCCAGCCCCTAATTATCTTTGCTGCTCTTCTCTTCACTCTTTCTAGCGTCAACATCTTTTTTGTATATTATGTTATATCTCTCAGCCTAAATTTTCCTACAGAAAAAAATATAATGCTTATCCTGCTTAATGGAAGAATGATGTTACACTGTAGACGTGGGAAGAATCGGTATTTTGCTAACCTTAATGTCTTCTTTACGGATGTCGCTGGAGTGACATTTCTTGGCTTAAAAAATCTACCACTGAAACAGTGTAGAATCATGTTCTTCTGAAAAAGGAAGGATGTTTGTTGCTGTCAAAAAAGAAAGGACTAATAGGCATTCCTTGACTGATTGGAAAATGTGAAGTTATGTTACGCCTGTTGCACATAAAGGTTATGTTCTCTTTGACAAACAAACTAGGGAAAGAGCCAAGCAGAAATAATGATTGCAAGCTTTATTTTGCAAATTCATTTCTTGCATGCCCTAGAGCCCATAGGGTTAGATGCACACAAATATCTAGATGGACAATTCTGCACTAATGTACTGCCAGTGAAATTAATGGTATTTAAAAAAAATGAAGGGTTAAACCACATTTCCAAATAAATACATATTTTGAATACTTAGAGTTGCTGTTCTTTTTTTATTCCATATTATTTTTGTTGTTCCCTAACAAAACCAAAATAAAATAAATATATCCAATTTCATATGGCAGCTTTTCAGATTGAATTAAACAAGAGAGCATTTTATATTCATACAGTCCTAAAATTGTGCATAAATCTGATGCTTAAACAATTTTGAAAGTCTTTTGATCCAAGAGGGAATTAGGGAGTAGAGGGAAAGTAAGACTCTAAAAGGAGAGGGAAGCAGTGGCAACAATTAATTAATTTTGGAGCACAATGCACTGGAACATGGTTAGGTGATCAGTAATTTTTAAGACATTTCTGAGTAGGTGATGGGAGTGGATGATGATTATGTGGCATGGCTAAAGAAAAGAGAAGAAGATGTTAACAGATAAGATGGATGGATGAAATCAAAGAGATTATTGGAATATCTTTGCCTGAAAAATGAATGATTTTCAGGAGCTGTGGTGGCCCAGTGGTTAGAATGCAGTATTGCAGGCTAATTCAGCTCACTACCAGGAGTTCAATTCTCATTGGCTCAAGATTGACTCAGCCTTCCATCCTTCCAAGGTTGGTAAAATGAGGACCCAGATTGTTGGGGGCAATATGCTGTCTCTGTAAACCACTTAAAGAATACTATAAAGAAGAGTTCCCCAACATTTATGGCTTTGCAGACTGGTGGGGGAGGAGGTGTGCACTAATTATCTGAGAATTAGTATTTGATTTGATTCATCAAACTAAATGTGCAGATGTAAGGTGCTATTGTTTTATTTTTCTTATCTGCTAAGGGGGATATTCCTGCTGTATGAAAGGAAAGTCTATCTACAACTTTGTTCAGTTCAAGACACTTTGACACTTTCTGCCCAATCTCCATAAAAACCAAATCCCATAACCAGTTATTTGTCACAAACATCTTAAAATTGTCTTGCAGGGATTTTTGCGCGTCTGTCAAATGCTGAATTATTGTATGTCTTTCCTTTTGAAGCATTTCTGGATTATATGAGCTCTATAATGGTAATTGTTGGCATTGTCAACTTATTCTAATTTTTCCACTTTCTTGGTTAGTCAAAACCTACCAGTTCAGGCTGATTTTCTATTCTTGTCCCAGGAATATAATAAGGAGAATTTTGGGTTAAAATAGCACCATTGCTACAGCAACTGAAATGGGCCTGGGGCATGAGCTCAATCCAGCCCAGTTCCTGACAAGGAAGGAAACTAAATAGTTGACCTTGCTTTTTTATTATTTTTTATTTTTGAATAAACACAAACAAACAAAACACAACAAACACCATAAAAACATCTTCCATTACAAATTGTAAAAAGTGTATCAATTGGTTACAAAGAACTTTCGTGCATCCCTCATCCTTCATATGACTGTAGTTGTTTTAACATACCTTTATAACAAATATTACAGAATTTAAAACAAATGGCATTCCATTATCTATTTTCAATATCATCCAGCAACATTATATCTTTAGGACATTCAAAATAAAAATTATGTTTGATAACAAAAAATTTGGACCTCTTTTCTTAATCCCTGTTTACAATTTATATCCAATTTCCCTTTTATCATGTCAATACAATTATTACATTATTATCATTGTTGGATTATAGGCTTTCATACATAAACTTCCTTTCATGGTCACCAGTTAAAATTTATACCAAATTTCCTCTTATCAAACCAATACATATGTGTACATTGTATATCACTATCAATTATTTATCTAGCTTTATCCATTATCACTTCATTTTTAACACAACACTCTAATTTTAACTACATTTAACTAGTGTTTTGTTATTAGTTCCCATATCTCAACCTGTGTCTTTCCAGTAATAGTGTAGTCCTATTTCTTTTGCCATTTGTGGAATTAGTTTTCTAGTTATTTCCTTAATCAAATTTGTGTGAATTTCTCTTCACAACTTGTTCCTTGTTACATATCTTGCAAAATTTTGAGACTCTCCATCAGCATCTTTAATCAGCTTATCTTTGGTTATCAGTAGTGCTTTTGTCAATATTTCTCTCCTTAAGTCCATCAATTCTTCTCTTTTTTCTTCTTCTATACCTTGAAATGTGGAGTAGAGAACCTTTCCATCTATCTTCCCTTTCCATGTTCCACTCTTTCCATCTCCAACCACATTCAGTTCACTGTCAATATCCACAATTATCTTGCCTCTTTGTTCATTTTCCCCCTGGGTTTTTAGGGCTCTAGTTTCCACTTTTTCCATTTGCTGTATATCTTCCATTTTTCCATCAGGTTTTGCCACATTATAATTTATATTTTCAATATTTTCCAATCTCTTCTCAATTCTCTCTGTTATTTCTAATAATTTTTGAATTTCAAACATAATCTGTTGTAATGTTATGGTTTCTTCTTGGTGTTGCTCCATCCTTCCAGTTAGTAAACACTGCCACTCTAGTTTAAAAACAGAGCTTTGTTTTGACTTCTTTCCAGCTACCAAAGAGCACCTGCATAAACAACCCATGCTCTTCTTATCTCTTCTATAAAAAAAGCTGAAGTCTTTGAAGTGCAAGGTCTAAATGATCCAAGAAAAGAAAGAAAAAACAATGTTTCCAGGACTCAACTTCCAACCTCCAAGTGACAGTATAACTTCTTTTACCTCTGAGGTTACTGGCCTCTTTATATTCCTTTTATATCTTTTTTATGTTTCAGGTTTAAAAGATTTAATCCATAGGTAAAAAAGAAGTAGTAGATGAAAAACCGATACTTTCACTTTAAAAAGTAAAAAATGTTTAGAAAACTTCCATCCATAAAAAAATAAAAATAAAAAAGGATAACACACTGTCCAATAATGCTTAATTTTGCCACTTATTTTCTTTTCTTAATCAATTTAATTTAGCTTCAATCTTTTTTGGGCAGTCTTTAATAAAAAGAAGATTTCCTCAGCAGATGGACACACTTTCTCTTTCCACTTTCCTCCCATTGCAGAGCTGTCCCAACTTCAGCAGCTTATGTTGCCGGCAAGAAGAGATTCTCTTGGATCAATCAGGGACTTTGCAGTGTCCCTGAGATCAGCAAGACATACTCTTCACTATCACTGTCTCTTCGGGATGGTTTAGGTCCAAATGGACCACCCAGCGGCAAAAGTATAGACTGCGATCTCTGAGCTCCAAGATCACATGTCATGTCGTCGTGAGATCAGCCCCTTTCTCTGAGTTGACCTTGCTTTTTGAAGAACAAAGAAGTCTCAATAGCTGGCTGCAATTTACTCTTGGATTTAAAAAATGTGAATGAGGGTGTTTTTTTTTAAGGTGAGGAATTCCTTTAAGGATTAAATTATAAATTAAATAAATGAAATTAAAGCAATTAAAATTTGCCTTGTCTGTCACATTGATGTACAGGTCCTTCCAGATGGATGAGGCAACATAAAGAAAAACACCTACTACTCCTTACCAGTGTTTTCTCCGGATTTATAGCCAAAATTTTATTTCTTTTGCTCCCAAAAAGCAACAAAAAATTGAATAAAAGCACATTTGAAAGGAGACTCAAAGAATGCAAATGAGAAAAATGCCCATGCTTTATTTGCAAATTATATATCTTACACCACTGAATTCATTAAAGTTAAGTAGCTATCTATGCAAACAAATATTTACCTATAGGTTTATTTTGTTTTAAGAAAAAAAAAATCCAGAAATGGCCTCCTTTCCAGATACAAATCACTTTTTCAAAACTATTTATAAATGAGTTGTACACAATAAAATTAAAAAGTGAAATAGTAAGCAGCATTCATTAATGTAGGTTTACACAGTCACGGTTTTGGTAGACTAGGGATGCCTTGATTGAAAAAGGACTGTATTATAGATTCTGCCATCCAGAATACTGTCACAACTCAAAGTGTCTCAGTTCAAAGACCAACTGCTATCTCACTGGTGCAGTCTGTTTCTTCCTATTTGTCATTGTTGTAACTTGGACATGGGAATATCAACTTTGTGATTAAAAAAAATTCAATCTACATTGTTGACAACCAGAAGAATGCAAGACTGCTCCCCTCTCCATTCCTATGAGTAGAACCCTTAAGGAAATAATGACATGAATTCCAGCTCTGGAGGAAAAAAGGCAGGCTAGAGCTTTATGATGGTGAATTGGCTATAGAAAGGGAACGTTGCACACAAACAAGTGCCTTTTCCTTTCAAGAGGAGACTCAATCACACTTTTGAAAGTAAGCTATGGTACTTCTGTGGGTGTTCGTGAAGTCTGGTAAAAGGTAGGTTATGGGGGCAGCTGTTTTTCTATGAGCATGCTATTTCCCCCTCTCAAGAGAAAAGAAAAGTCCATTCGGGTTGATGAGTCCTAATTATCTATAATTGGTTGAGATAGCAGAAAATCATTGGCTTCTTTTATAAACAGAATGCTATCTTAAATCTTAAGGGATGTGGGGGCTCTATCTATCATCAATCTGTCTGTCTGTCTGTCTATCTATCTCTATCTATCTATCTATCTATCTATCTATCTATCTATCTATCTATCTATCATCTATCTATCATCTATCTATCATCTATCTATCTATCTTTCATCTACCTTTTATCTTTCTGTCTATCTTATATCTATTTATCTGTCTATCTATCTATCTGTCTGTCTGTCTGACTTATGTCTGTCTGTCTATCTACCTACCTACCAGGGGTGGGTTTCTCGCCCCGTTCCAACCGGCGGCATCCTCGTGCGCGGTGCACGCATGCGTACTAGCATCTGTGCGATGCTCCAGCTGCTCCTGGAGGATCGCACAGGCGCTGTATGCATCCTGCACATGCGTGGAAGCGCAGAACTCGTCAAAACCGGTTAAGCACCGCGGGCGGGCGGGCCCTTCACCGTTCCCGGAAGTTACTTACTTCCGGGTTTGCCGACCAACCGGTTCGCAGGGACCGCCGCGAACCGGTTGAAACCCACCCCTGCTATCTACCTATCTACCTTCTACCTCCATATTGGCTATTAAAATCTCTAGGAATAACATCAACTTGCTTGCTTTCAAAGAACCATGATGCAATATGCAGTGCCAAAGTGCAGAAGGAGGGCTAACCATAGGGAACTCTTTTGCAGTTTCCATTTTTCTATATTATGATCAGTAAAGGTTATGAAGAATAAAAATACATTTGTGTCAATGTAAGATAATTCTACAAAGGTAAAAATGATGGAAATATATGAAATGTTTCATTAACAAAGACTCAACAAAGAATGTGGCTTACAAGATTATCTAGAAATATTAAACTGAGAATAGATAGAGTAACAAGGTCACAGAATACAAATTAAGGTAATATGCTGCATGTTTCAAAGCATAGTTCACTCCATGGAGAACTTCAAGTCTTCCTCTTTCTTTTCTCAAGCAATGTCACTAAATTATCCAGATTACTGCTGCCTGGCTCAGGGGTTATGTTTTAATGCTGCCATACCCAATGGATATATCGTAGAGTGAGGACACCAGCAATTTTCATGATGTTTCCATGCTGATCACAAATAACCTGGGACTCTCCATTCATTTACACTGTAACATAATAAAGCATTTTAAATTAAAAATAAATTAACATTATAAATGGAATGTGGAGAGGGGGAGGAGTTGCAGTTTGTATCAATGAAATATTGTTGCATATGAGTTTTAGGTCTGAGGGATTGTGTGGGAGAATTCAAGACAAAAATATTCTTGCTAAAGAATTTACATTGCTTTTTCTTATTATTAAGGGCTATATAAAACATACATAATCAGTATTTAGATTAAACAAAGCAAAGCAGGACTTGGATTTAAGGAAATGAATCCACACAGACAATGTTGTCCTGGGACAATGGGCCATTCCTATTCACATAAGTTCAGATTTGAATTCTCAACACAGAGTCATGCTGAAGCAATTCCTGTAGAATCAGAATTGCTATTCAAAAAATAGTGAAGACAGGATTTCTGATATTTATGTAGATTCAGAATCATGTATTCATTTATTTACTTGAAATAGCTTTTACTGGGTGAGATCATACGGCGGCACAGGATTAAATATCATCAATATGCGGATGATACTCAATTGTATCTTTCCAACCCGTGCCAACTCAACGAAGCAGTGGAAGTGATGTGCCAGTGCCTGGAGGCTGTCAGGGTCTGGATGGGAGTGAACAAGCTTGCATTCAATCCAGACAAGACCGAGTGGCTATTGATGTTGCCTCCCAAGGTTAGTCCAGACATTCCACCTCTTAGCCTGGGGGGGGGGGGGGTTTGAAATTATACACCACTCAGAGAGGGCCTGCAATTTGGGTGTCCTCCTGGACCCACAGCTGACGTTAAAGCACCATCTGTCGGCTGTGACCATGGGGGCTTTCACCCAAATTCACCTGGTGCATCAGTTGCGGCCCTACTTGGACCGGGAGGCACTTCGAATAGTCACTCATGCCCTCGTCACCTCAAGACTGGATTACTGTAACGCGCTCTACATGGGGCTGCCCTTGAAGAGTGTTCGAAGACTACAGCTGGTCCAGAACGCAGCTGCGCGAGCAATATGGGATGTATCTAGATACAGCCATATTACACCTATCCTCCGCGAGCTGCACTGGCTTCCTATTGGTCTCCGGACACGCTTCAAGGTGCTAGTTGTTACTTTTAAAGCCCTTCATGGTTTAGGACCTGGCTACCTGAGAGACCGCCTCCTGCCACTTACCTCCCAACGACCAACAAGATCGCACAGGTTGGGCCTCCTCCGGGTGCCGTCAACCGGACAATGCTGGCTGGCAACTCCCCGGGGGAGGGCCTTCTCTGTTGCCGCGCTGGCCCTGTGGAATGACCTACCTGCAGAGATCCGGACCCTTACCTGTCTCCCGGTCTTCCGTAAAGCCATCAAGACCTGGCTGTTCCAGCAGGCCTGGGGCTGTTGATTGATATCCAGCCCCGCTTAGATGGAATGGGTGATGTGAATTTTAATACTGTATTTTAATTTTTTATTTCTATTTTTTAATTTTAAATGTTTCTCGTCTGTTGTGAGCCGCCCAGAGTCCCTATGGGAGTGGGCGGCATGCAAATTCTAATAAACTTGAAACTTGAAAAATTCTTTTTGCATTACTGTCTATTTTGAGCAACCATTATTTGTGTGTGTGTGTGTGTGTGTGTGTGGTTGTATGTACATACACATCAGAGGTGGTAATCAGCAGGTTCTGACCAGTTCTGGAGAACCAGTAGTGAAAATATTGAGTAGTTTGGAGAACTGGTAAATACTATCTCTGACTGGGGCTGCCCCCATCTATTCTCTGTCTCCCAAGTCCAAGCTTGGAGGTAATGGGGATTTTGCAGCAACCTTCCCCTGGAGTGGGGAGGGAATGAGGATTTTGCAGTATCCTTCCCCTGCCATGCCCACCAAGTCACACCATGCCCACCAAGCCATGCCCACAGAACCAGTAGTAAAAAAAATGGATCCCACCACTGAGACACATGCATCACAGTGTCTGTGTGTGGTTGTTGAGCATTGGAAAAATGGATGGGGAAACAAATTTGAATGTGAGTCTTTTGTTCTAAGAATTTAATTATTCTTACATATAATGCAAAGAATGTCTCTTCAGCCACAAGTCTTTCCATATCCAATAATTTGTTACAGGGTATGTTATTGAAATTAGAGTTAATTCCCATACATAATGATATCATCCAATTACTTGGAATTCAGTGAGAAGTACCATTATTATTTAATTTCTGCTATCTATCTGAACCTGGAAAAATAACTTTTATTAGTGGTTGACTATAATATGTTCTGGAATCAGAATAATGACCAGCCTCATTTTTGGGGGGTTGTAGAATTTCATACAGAAGTCTTCCTAAGTTCACAGCCATGAAAAGTTCCTGAATTCATCATTGGGCCTCACTAGAAATCTTCCTATGTTTATATTCAGTTACATTGGTCTTCTGCAGTTAAATTTTCCACTTCGTTCCATTTATGCTGATATTCTAAAATCTTAACAAAACCAAAACCAACTCTTGACATTTTAAAAATGATTTTGAATCAAAGGTCACCTTATACATTTCAATGTTCTGTGAATAAACATCTCAAGCACTATAGAAAAAATGATCCAATGTGTCATTATTTTCTACTGGAATTATTCATCAAGTTTTTGTACTGTAAGGGTGACCTTGTTCCAAACAATCCTTGTTTCAAATAAATAACGTATAGTGATTTCTTTATTGCTTTAAAATCCAAACCTTCTCCTCTGCTCATCACCTTTACCCCTTCTTTATAAAGTAAAGCCTGGTGGTTTCTCTCTCTCTCTTTTTTAAACAGAGCTGAGCATTGCCATGGCAACAACCATTGGGAATGGAGCTAACTCTTATTCTAGCATCAGAAACGTTGGAACCTGCTCAGAAAGAAAAAATCAATCCATCTATCACTTGCCTACGAAGACTCCTCAGTTTTATCCACTATTACAGCATGGAATAAACTAGCCTTATCAAAGACGGTTTACACAATTTATTTATTGCACTCCTTTTTCTATTGCTTGAAATCATATTCTGTATATGGTTTTAGTGACATATTGATATATTCTATGAAGAGTTTTCTTGTAATATCCCTGTTAAGGTCAGCTATTGTGTAATATAAAAAACAATAATTGCAAAGCAGATCATGCTTGTAAATTAAATCCTTATGGCATAGAAAACATTTTACATTCTATTATTTGGACCATAACAGACTAATGCAAGCCAAAACAGAAATCCTGAAGGTTAGTTTATAGTATCAGCTATAGAGAACTTGCCTTGCACATAAAAAGCCCATGTCAAGAAATCATCATGATCATCATTATCTGGATATTAGAATAATGTAAGACTACAATGCTAGGAAAGATTTTGGTCGTCTATCTTGACATGCTCTTACCAAGTAGATAAATTAATATTATGGGGGTTTTGTCAGCTTTATTTCTAGGACAGAAAGTCTCAATTTTATCTCTATTATTCAGGGTAGGCACTCTCAAGCCCTATATCAATTTAGTATTACATTTTCAGAGATGACTAGCTAATTCTGGGAGTTTATAAGCAAGGCAAGATAACAACATCATATATCCTGTTTCTCCCTAAGATTTGGTACCTAATAGTCACTACAGCCTCTTAAGTTGGCTATCCTAGTGATTAAAAAAATAGCAAGTGTTACTCTCTTCAAAAAGTTTTAAAAGTTATTGTTATCTCCGGAAAGTAACAGCTTCCTTTCTTCCTTTTTTGTTGAAATGTTTTATATACAATTGAAGTGAAAGTTGGATGTTTCAGTTTGGTCAAATTTCCTAAAAGGTGCTTCAGGACATTGTTTTGTGCACCTACTAAATCATTTTTATGTTGTTATACCAACAAAAAACCCATTATTTTCCTAACTCAGAAAATAGATTATAAACAATTTTGCAAAAGCATATTAAAAAGTATATTAGTGGTGGCAAACCAATGGTGCGGATGCCAGAGGTGGCACGCAGCGTCCTCTCTGTGGGAATGTGAGCCATTGCCCCAGCTCTGCTCCACCATGCATATGCACATGCCTCCCACTGGCCAACTGTCCTTCGGCCAACTGTCTGTGCCTCACTTGCTTGGGGTGCATGTGGAGGGCCCGTGAGTGCATGTGTGGGGTGCATGCAGGGCCCCGCTCACATGTGGGGGTGAAGCACATGCACATGCCTCCCACTGGCCAACTGTCCTTCGGGTCTGTGCCTCACTTGCTCGGGGTGCATGTGGAGGGCCCGTGAGTGCATGTGTGAGGTGCATGCAGGGCCCCACTCACATGTGGGGGTGAAGCACATGCATGGGGTACACATACATGCATGCGGGCAGGGCTCGTGTACAAGGCCCACATGCATTGCATTTTGGGGATTTGTGCTCATGTGTATGCTTTGGGCACTTGGTCCAGAAAAGGTTAGCCATCACTGGTACACTACGTAAGAGCCATGTTGATTTTTATAGTTCATACTTTGAATGAAATTTCCTAGGAGTTGAATGTGTGTACAGAGTGGCATTTTTCTTCATTTTAATAAATGAATAGAATTGAGTGTGGCAGTAAGAGGATGTGGCATTACCTCCTTCAATCAATGTGGAAGTTATGACCATTCTGCCTTGAAAATGCCTTATTGAATCTCTCCAATACTTTGGAGTCTATATTAGATGAGAAATTTCAAAATGTCTTCAGAATTATTTGACCTTGCACTTTGGATTTTCCAAAACTACACTTGATAAAACATGCTGTATTCATATTGTAGATTAATGCGAATGGAAATGGGCATGCTCAGATGGTGACATCAGGATTCTGTTCCATATGGGAAAGCTCCAATTTGCATAGCATCACTGACTTTACCCTAATTTTAATCATTCTGATAAAAATATCAACAAGAAAGACACTTCTTTTCAACAGACAAAGATAAATTATAGTAGAGCAATAATAGGAAAGCATGAACAATAAAGGCAAATATATTTTTTCTACAAGGATTCTGTTTTTCTAATAAAATAAATGCATAGTATCATCTTGGCTTCTTCAGAGTGAACTTGACAGATTAATCCATCACCAAATGACTAGTTTTGTTCTAGGAAGGTTGGCAAATACAATTGAGTTAACATTCAAATATCAAATCAAAACAAAACCTTTTTTCTGTTTTTGGATGACTTGCAAAAAGAGTAAGAACAAAATTTTCCACAGGAATGACAGGAATATTGATTCAGCTAGATAGTAGTAAATGTTTAGAGAAATACTATGAAAATGGTAGTACCTACTACCTACTACAAGTTGCTGTCTTGTTGAGAAGAAGTGTGGAGATTAATGCCTAATAGCCTTGATGGCAATGTGATGGCATGCATTGGGAGATTAGTGGACTTCCTCGTATAATTGGTTGGTCCTTGGAAGAAGAGATTGTTGGACTGGGTGAACCTGGGGTCCAATCCAGAAGGGCACTGCTTATGTTCTTATGAAGTAGATAAACATTCATATATTTCAATGCAGAGCTATTGATGTACTGAATCAGGAATGCAAGAATTTAATGCCATCAGATTTGGTAATGGTCATTACTTCAGATGATTATAAAAGAACACATTTATAGAGAATTGAGCCATCAGTAGTTACTCTTTCTATGATTGTCAGCTACCTATGGATGCATGTTTTGAATGCCAATTACCAAGGAACAGCAGAATTATGCAGACCTGCAAGTATTCTCTGCCTCCATAATTATACCCCAGAGCATAAAGATGGGAAAATAAACAGTCTTCCTGCCTCCATTCTTTTGTAGCTACTGATGATGATTTGTTTCCTTTCATAATAGATCAAGCTTTTTACCCCTGATCAGAAGTCAGTGCAAATACTTTGAAAAGCATTATATACTTGCTTGAAGCACACAGATCAGACTTTCCTGAAAGACTTCAATTCAGCTTCATTGTGAATCTGCCTTTTTCTCACCTTAGTATCAAAATATTAAAGCAAAGCAAAGTAACAGAATCCCAATATTTTTTTTATTATAATGTTTTTTATTTTTCATTTTCATAATATATAATCACATGCATACTATTACATAGCCAACATCATATTGTATTATTAATGTTTACATCAATTCATCTTGCCATCAACTCCCAAAAACAATTATTGGCTCTTCTGTTCTCCATACACCATATTTCTACCTTATTCATCACTTTCTTCTATCTTTCTCCTCCCCCTGTCTACTTCCTTTCTTCCCTCTGTCATCCTTCCCTTCTCTACTTCCCCTTCCTCTCTCCTTGTCCTCTCTCCGCTTTCCATTCCTCATTTCTCTCCTCCTTTCCCCCCCCCTTGTACTCTCCTATCCCTCTCTTCTTCCCTTACCTCTCTCCTCTACTTCCCACTCTTCATTTATTTGGTGTATTTCAGCTTCTGAGCAAGCTCCATTTTATGTTGATGGTATTTATCATTTCTTTTCAATATACATATTTAATTTTAACATGTATTCTCCTCCTTTTAAAAAAATAGAACAAAAAAGGATACATATATAGTCATTGTCTTTTTAACCACCACCACCACCCCAGTCTTTTGGCCAAGATGTAGACCTGGTTACAGTTCCCAGCTATTCTCATCATTATCTTTATATAATTAGACATCCTTACATGCCCCCAATTTGTGATTCTGTTTTTAAATCTCAATAGTTTCCTGTTCTGACCCCCCTTCTCCGTCCAGGAATGAAAGCCAAAAGCCACGTAACTCAAAAGGTTTCTTTTAATCAGTCCAAGCTCTTGTTGGCTGCAATAAACAAAGATAATAGCTCTGGCAAAAGTCCTATAACTCACAAAACACTGCAAGCCACTTATCCAAGTTAGCTTCTCTCGATGTGTGAATGCGAACAAGAACAATCACTAGAACAGGAACAGAACGTTGACTTCTGCGACCAGGGCGTGGCACCAGCAGTCTCTTTATACTCAGGAGAGGATCCCAATGAGCAACAGCTGCTTGCAATCATCTCTTGTAAGTACTCAGTTGTTCCTTCCATCGAGTAACCCTTCGATGGAGTGCATCCTGCAACAACTCCCAGGTGTTTCCCTGAACACTCCCTCTGATCCAATGCTCTGCCGCCACCTGGTGGCCAACGGCTCGTGCCGGGCCACAACAGTTTCTCATTGTAGGTGTATTTCATGTTCCCTCTCCATTTTTCCATATCTTGGATTAGAATACCCTTAATTGTCTATAAATGGCAAACCGCGCTGTTCAATGTTCATTACAAATCCCTTAATCTATTATATAGAATAACAAGAGGTAAACATCTCATTTTATTCATCATCTTAAAATTTCTATATATGTCCATGTTTGATATATTTTAACCCATGCTTAGTTGTCCTTCTATTGTCATATTCAATCAATTCACAACTCAGTTTAATAATCATGTATAAAAGTGAATCACAAACCTCTGCTTTGCAACCTCCCCATATCAGTTTCATATTTATCCATATTCCATATATTTAACCTTTGTTTAGTTATCTTTCCATTATTATATTCAACCAGAGCAACTACATTTTATTGTCATATTTAGGAATAAAACCCTTATCTTAGCTTTATATTTTCCCATATAAGAGTTTCTAGTTGTCTGATTTTTTCCTAGTAAGTCTAACAACCTCCAAAACCTTTTTTGTCTGCTTTTTATTCCTTTTTTGGGGGGGACACCTCTCCTTTTTACAGTTTTCTCTGTACCACTGCCAAGACCAATGAGTTTTTTGTCTACTTTTTATTTCCCTCCATTTCTACCCCTTCGTTGTCTTGCCCCTCTTCTTCTTTGAATTCTTCTTTAGATATCTGCTTGTCTGGGTTCAGAATTCTATTTAGGCTTAATTTTAATGATTTTAATGATTTATGCATATTTATTATATAATTTCACGTAGTTCTTCAAATTCCCAGTATCCATGATGTCCAGTACCAAAGTTACAGTTAGTTATAGTTTTTATTTCAGAGTTTTGATCCACCTTAAATTTATCTACTTCAGCTGCTGTGGGGAAGAATGATCAGTGCCATCTTGGTCTTTTGTTCTTCCTTAATGTCCAGTTCCAAAATTGCAGTTAGTTATAGAAGTCTTATTTTAAGGTTCTGGTCCATCTTAAATTTAGTTAATTCAACTACTGTGAAACCGGAGGAGAAGCTGTGGCCATCTTAATCTTTTGCAGAAAAAAAAAAGGAAGAAAGAGGGGGGGGGAAACCTTCATAGTTCCCATTTCCTGACTCTGTTATTATTCTTTCCTTTGCCACATTCCATCTCCGGTCAACTACAGTTGCTCAAAATATATCAATTGAAACAAACTTACAAACAGCCATATTTGGGTACATTTCTCTTTTGCCTCCTGCTTTTCCAAATTCTGATTTATGGCAGTTGGTTAATTAAAATTTCCCACACAGTCAAGGTTAGGTTATCAGTTATCAATGAAAAGAAATGGTTTTTTTCTTGATTTTTTGGGAGTTGCTTAAGATATATTAGTTGGAAGAAGTTCAAACAAAGTAAATCCTTCAGAATGTTTGGTTTCTCTTTCAAATCCAAAACCAAATTTAGAGTTTATATTTCAGTGGATTTGTCACTTCTCTGCTTTCTCCCTTTCTGTCCAAATTGTTTCAAACAAATAGCTTTTGCGGGGGAGGCTGGTGTTTTAACCCTCTATTTTCCTTTTCTTTCTTTCTTTCTTTCTTTCTTTCTTTCTTTCTTTCTTTCTTTCTTTCTTTCTTTCTCTGAAAAAATCCCAATCTGATCATCAATATTATTTATACTCTCAAGATTTCTTTGCATTTTCCAGGTTTGATTTATGGCTTTGGGTTAGATAAATGTTCTTACCGGTCTTTCATCTCTTCCTCACCCTCCTGTTCATTTGCTTTGACTGGAAGTCAGCATCTTGTCAGCCATATTGCAGGCTGCCTCCCCCATTCTGAGTTATAGGGCAAATCTCCGACCTATGAGGGACCTGTTGCCTCCCTCTGGATCTGATGAGATGCTTCCCCTTCTTCGCCCGCCACTCCAGGGGGGTTGGGATCCCAAAAAGGATCCCCGGAGTTGGTTTGTCAGACAGGTTCATGTGAAGCTCTTCAGAGCTCACATCTCCTATGTCTGTCCAGCTGGCGAACTTCCTGTTGAATTAGAATCCCAATACAGTCATGGATAGCTCAAAATGGTTAGGTCATTGAAAGACCTAAAAGATTAACCTATGTCCAAACAAGCAAAATATGTTCTTGTGGTTCTTTGTAGTGGAGAGAATCAAAGTGGAATTTCAATATTTCATATTGTCTCTCATAATATGGGAGTTATTTAGAAATCACCTTTGTGATCACCATGAAGAAAGCAAGAGTTTATCTTTTTCTGGTGTACTATATACTTATTTACATGACAACAACTTGCACACATATCTTGGATATATTTAAGTCATTGTATACAGGACATGTTTGGCAATTAGCTGAAATATAATAATGAATTATGACTTGGAAGGGGCCACTTAATAGATCAGATATGAATATAAAATGCTAGAGCTTTTATCCAGATAGAAGCATATTTAGATAAGACCTACCAAAATCCAACACTTTCACTGGATCCACTGTAAGTATGCTTGAATATAATTCTAAATACCTACAAAGATCACATTATGGTTTAATCAGAAATTAACACAAGTATCCCAGAGGTGGTATTCAGCAGGTTCTGACCAGTTCTGGAGAACTGGTAAGAGAAATTTTGAATAGTTTGGAGAACTGGTAAATACAACCTCTGACTGGTCCCGTCCTAATCTATTCTCTGCCTCCCGAGTCACAGCTGATTGAGAGGCAATGGAGATTTTACAGTATCCTTCCCCTGAAGTGTAGTGGGAATGGAGATTTTACAGTATCCTTCTTCTGCCATGCCAACCAAGCCACACCTACCAAGCTACATCATGCCCACCAAGCCACTCCCACAGAACAGGTAATAAAAAATTTTTGAATCCCACCACTGAAGTATCCTCATATTTTTTCTGTTGTGCTGTAAGGAGATCAGCAAGTGTAATTTATGGAAATGTATACAATTATTTTCAAATAAAAAAGAAATGAAAAAAGAAAATTTAAGAGAGATCCTAAATCCTGACAATTTACTTTTTATAGGAAAACAATGTGTGAAAATAGTATTTCATTTCTATTCATTCTATTTGGTAATCTATTACAGAAGTTCTGACTTTTCCCTCCAATTTACTAGAAACCATCTGTTTTGCCTTCCCTAGAGCTCCAGTAAAGGATCAAACAAATTAATGTCACTTATATACCCTTACAATCTGAGTAACTCAGTCAGGTAAGTGGAAACACTTCCTCCTCTACTCTGATATGGAATTAAGTCAGTCCACCGTTCCTTATCAGAGGTTGTATTTCCTCAACTATCATAAAAATTGTTTTAACCAAGCATCTCAATTTGGGAAACAGGTGTCCAGTGTTTTACATCATGGCTAGTGATGGCTAGAGATTACCTGAATAATGTTCTGAAACTGAAAGCATTAGATAGGATAAGATCAAACAACAGAAGTTGAAAATTATATTGAAATATACTCACTTACTTTGAAATTCTGTTTCCCAGATTAGTCTTGAAGGATTTATATCCTTCATGAGGATAAAAAAAAATCTGATAAGAGATGATAATGCAGACGTTTTATAATACACGAGCAGCAAGTGTTTACAAAATCATCCTTTTTGTTACTTCCTGTACTTGTCAAACTTAATACAACTTCTTTAAAAAGCTCTCATTGTCCTGCAATTTGTTGGGTGTTTTTTTTTTACTAACCAATGTTTGGAATTTCAATTGATGACTTTGAAACAAATCCCTGATGAGGGTTATTTTTTTTTAGTTTCACATTTTAAGCTAATGAACTGTCAAAAAGTGAGTATCCAGTTCTGTTTCTTAAAAGGGGAGTTTTGATACTGGCTGACTAATGCTATTGAGAACATTTCCAAATATAGCCTGAAAAAAAGCTATATTTATTTCCAAAAAGCTATGTAATCTTTAGAGCGATATATAGGAATTATCCAAATGTATTCAATCAACTTCTGTTTCAGAGGATTTTGTGGAAGTTTAGAATTGTTGATAATGTTCCTACCAAAATAACTTGACTATCACTCAATATGAAAGTGAAAAAGTTAGGATTCAAGGACTGATAAATATAACTTATAAGAAAGTATTTGTGCTGGTAGCATTTCAAGAGGCAATTGATCATTTCTTCATTCCTGAAGAAAAATCTCCTTAGATCCAGGATATTGTTAATTATTGTTCAGATATTAATACTCACTCAGGGCAAGGTGTTTGAAAGTGTAGTGGTTGTGCTTCTGCAGAGCTTCTTGGAGGATCTCAGTGATCTTGACTTTCGGCCTTCTCATGCCTGTGCACTGGATAGTTACAGTGAGAGTTATCTATTGCTCCTAGAACTTGTCTATTCTATCCATCTATAGGAAACTGATGGAGGCAATAATTGAGGTATCTGCAGCAAAGCTTCACCAATGACACTCAGATTTATTTCACTACAGTTACTTGGTCAGGAGAGTGTGTGAATGCTCTGAAATCATATTGCAGTGCTGCGTGCATAAAAAGAAATGGAATCATGGCAAGGTGGTGGGACTGAGGGTGGGTGATTCTTGGGTACAGGACTTTGAAAGCTTAGGTGTTTTAAATGAGGTAGCATTTCCTTAGGAAGAATTAGAGAAGCATAGGGCTGGAAGGGACCTTGAAGGTCTTCTAGGTCGATCCCCTTTCTAAGGTAGGAATCCTTATACCATCCCAGACAAATGGTAGTCCAAACTTTTCTTGAAAACCTCCAGCAATGGTGCACCTACAACTATGGGAGGCAATCTGTTCCATTGATTAATCACTCTCCCTATCAGGAAATTCTTCCTCATTTCAAGGTTGGATCTCCCTTTGATGATTTTCCACCCATTGCTTCTGATCATGCCCTCAAGTGCTATAGAGAATAAATTGATACGCTCTTCTCTTTGACAGCCCTTAAAGTATTGGAAAACTGCTATTGTGTTTCCCCTAAGCCTTCTCTTTGTTAGGTTAAATATACCTAGTTCCCTTAGTCATTCATCGTATGATTTAGCATCCAGACCTTTATCATCTTGGATTTGATGAAAGCAATTTTGGGGTATTCGTAGAGTCATCATTGTCAGTGATGCCCAAGTGCTATTGCAGCTTCTGCTGGTACACTGAAGTTACAAACTCTCCTCTCCCCCTCCCCTCTTCTTCTTCTTCTTCTTCTTCTTCTTCTTCTTCTTCTTCTTCTTCTTCTTCTTCTTCTTCTTCTTCTTCTTCTTCTTTTTCTTTCTTTCTTTCTTTCTTTTCTTCTTCTTCTTCTTTTTCTTCTTCTTCTTCTTCCTCCTCCTCCTCCTCCTCCTCCTCCTCCTCCTCCTCCTCCTCCTTCCAAGTCCTGAAATATATAGACTGTTAGGTAAGCTCCCCGTTGGGAAAGCAAGTACGTTCAGAGAAGCGTTGTGAGAGTTCTGTTGGAGAACACACAAACCAGCATACAGAGACACTGCAGTTTAAATAGGCTTTTACTTTCATGGAAATAGAGGTATCAGAGTCCATCAAACAGTCCAAGTCATACACGGATAAGACAGTCAGTCATCAATGTCTTTCAGTTAAGGGATAATCCAAATATCATAGTCCAGTATCATTTAATCAGTTCGGTACTCAAAGTTTGCTAACAGTTGCAAAACTTACAATAGCTCACGGCACTCAGATCAGATCAGTCCACAATCTAACGAACAGAAAGCTAACAATCATTCTGGCTCCCTCTTACGACTGATTGAGGAAAACAGCAACCAATCACATTTTACAGCATGATTTCAAGAAACAGGTACAGTATTTGTACATCTTATACAAATATATTTTATTTTTGTTTCCTAGGTAAAAACTTCACATTTGTCTCTTGTTAAATTTCATTCTATTACTTTTGGCTCATTTCTCCATCATCTGAATGTCTATCTTCACTCTGTATCTTACCTATATCTCTTGCTGTAATCTGCATACCCCACAATTTTTTATCCAACTCATTAATGACATTAATAAAGTTTATGATACTCTGCTAGAGTATCCCCAGTTTGCTAGATTTCATTCATGAACATTCATTGAGTACAGTTTTTGAGGCAATCATCCATAAATTATTGTGCCACACTTAATTATCTTGATAGCATATCTTAAGATATTTGAGAATGATTTTTGAGGTTATCATTTACTATGTCTACCAGATTTCTATAATCTATTAAGGAAAGGGTTTTGTTGGGAAGGAGGGGTACCTTTTGACTCAGTGTTGACTCCTGGCAACTGTCTGGACAAGTCCTTGCAGTATTCTTGGTAAGATTTTGGAAATGGTTTGACATTGTCCACTTCTTAGGGCTGAAAGAGATGCGCTGATCCAAGGTCATCCACTTGGCTTCAAGCTTAAGGTAGAACTAGAACTCTTGACTAGTACTTTTTTCACCAAACTTGCCATTTTAAGAAAAGTTAGCTATTAAAAAAAAACACGAGCCCTGTCTATTTCTGTTGAACAGTTTTATTGGAACTGATAAATTTACATCCTTTCCCAACAGCTCAAGTCTGGCCACTTAATGTGCTCATCCCTTTATCTTTTCCTTTGAGAACTATTATGAGCTTTATATCCCAGGTTGTTTTTCAGCAGGAAGAGAAATATACCATAAACATTGCAGGTCACAGTTGCAGACATTTGTCAATTAATCTCACTTCTTCTTTGTGGAATAGAACTTTAGAAAATGTTTTTCCTCTCCTTCTTGTTCTTTTCTTCAGCTGTTGTATTAACCAATGATGAATCCTTGTCTAGAGAAGAAATATTTAGAAATTCTCCTTAAATTTCCCCAGCCAACTCCTGTTAGTGGTCTATGTTTGATCCCTCAGTGAGTCACTTTCTAGAAGCAGGATGTCTTATATTCCTTTTTACAAATGTACAGATACAGGGGGGATACTTTATGGTTTTCAATAACATTTGTTAGTTGGAAAATCTGCTACTGTATTCCTGATTTTTTGCCACCGTGACAAATAATGCCTTTTTTCCTACAGTGTCTAGGAATGTGTAGAATTAAGTGAGTAGATGGCATAGATTTGCAAACAAACAAAACACTTGGTTTGATAATAGTATCATGAAAAATATCTTGGAATAGTAGTTGATTCCAAACTGAATAGCTGATTAGAAACTGAATATGAATCAGATATGATATGGTTGCAAAGTATGCAAATGGAATTATAGGCTGCATCAACATAAGCATAATTTCCATAATTTCACAAGAAGCAACCATTCCGCTCTGCTTTAGTCACACTCCAAATTTGGAATTTATTCATATAATGGCAGAATGGGGAAAAAATGATCAGGGGACCAGATGCAAAGTCCTCTGAATAAAGATTGAAGGACCTGGCCATTATGAAAAATGATTTTTCTGGGGAATATAATAACATTCTTCCAATATCTAAAAGGAAATTGTGTTGAAGGAGGTGAAGGCTTCCTTTTTATTTAAGTTCATAGTAGGGAATAATGGTTTTAAATTACAGAAAAACAAATCCTGACTGATTTTTTTTTAACCTAAGAGGTTTGATTAATGAAACCAAATACCAGAGAAGTGGTGGGCTCCCATAACTGGGAATTGACTGATGATGTCATCTAGTTTGATAATGAAACATCTGCAAGAAAATTACCAAACTCGGGGAACAAAAAGGACCTCACTATGTTTAATATGGATTCCTGAATTTAATCAGAGTTGAATTCAATGGACTAAATAACCTTTTCCAATTCAAATTAATCTACAATTTCAAGATGGGTCAGAACAACTTTAAAACAGAAACATTTACCTTGCAAGCAGGTGTCACCTGAGGTAACTGCAGAATTTTATTTTCCTCATTCTTTTGCTGTCTCCTCATGTCCTCAATGACAAGTCAAAAATAAAAAAGGCCAGAAAATGCAAAGAGGTAGCAAAAACCTGATCCATAATTAGTATGGGAAAGATTTTACACTGTGTATTAGGTAGAAATAATCACTGACAAAGATGCTGTAGAAGATGTAACCTTCACCAGCTCTTAGAACAAACATTGATTCTTCTCTAATTTTGAAAATGCTTTGTCAATGCAGAGTATGGGAATCTGAAATACTTTTATCAAATCACCTCTGCATTTAGTTTCAGTGAGCTGTTTTTTCTTTCAATTCAGCAGTATCTATTTTGTAATTTATTGCTTTTTAAAACCTTGTTCATATCATTTCTTTGTAAATTGTTATACCACCCAATGGCCTATTGGGTTCCAGGAGGTTCATTTACGGTTCCTGACAATAAACATGCTAAGCTCAAAAGTTTATTAAAATAATAACAAGATAATGTATATCTAAATATTTTTATGCAGATTGAAACTCCAAGAGAGACTGTAGATGGACATCTTCCTTGTGACAGCTGCAGCATAGCAGATTCTTGATATGATCTACATTGAAGTTACTAATATCACAAGGCTTATCTTGGCTAAATACTTTTTTCATAGATAGGAAGGGTGATCAAAACTGGCACCTGGAGATACCTGCTAAAACTTTCTGGCAAAGCCATTTCTTTTTTTGCAGCTATCAAGTCATATTCTCTTTTGAAGAGTTATGCACCCATTCTTGTTTAATGGCCAAGTTCCATTCCAACAATAAGGTCATAAAGATAAATGAGAGAGGGGGAGGGAGGGGAGGGAGCGAGGGGGAGAGGGGGAGTGGGAGAGAGAGAGAGAGAGAGAGAGAGAGATGCTGTGAAGAACTATGGTTACTGCTGTCTCCTTCAGATAAAATTCTCTGGTACAGCTATACCAACATTATTCTCTCCTGGGGTGCATTATTGTTAGGCTTGCAAAATTTGGTCATAAATGCACATTTTAGCTTTAATTTTTTTTTTTATGGTTGTATTTGCAAATAGTTACTAACCAAGATGATTGCTCAAAAATGGAGTACTGAATATCTGTTCATTGCAGTGATACGTTTGAGATAAATAACATAGGTTTAGGAAGACGTTTCCACCTGCATAAATGTCAGTACAAGATAAGGTTATTAGAAACTATATAGAAGTAATATGGAGTATAAGATCAAGCAAATAATGCAATATTAGGTTATAAATGATAAAATACCAGAGAAAAGTTGGTTATATCACTTGGCAATCTTCCACATGAACACTACATGACTTCATCATTAATGTACAGATATCCTTTTATAAACACATATATACACCATTTAAACATTATATATTCCAAGATGCAGTGAAACTTTAACAAATATGCAAACAGTTTAAGGTACAT
Organism: Thamnophis sirtalis; assembly: GCF_051295495.1. NCBI lineage: Eukaryota > Metazoa > Chordata > Lepidosauria > Squamata > Natricidae > Thamnophis > Thamnophis sirtalis. The sequence goes on along the minus strand of NW_028261383.1, from coordinate 110,170,710 downwards.
ACATGCATGATGAATTCTGATCAATTTCACTATAAGATGGAATGCTCTAGCCAAAAATTATTTCCTGCAGACCAGGAATAAGAACCAAAGCAAAGATCAAAATATATTCTTAAAGCAAGATATACTGACTAATTTCTTCCATGATCCACTATCTTTTACTGCAAGGGTTGAATCAAAAGCAGTGCCTACCATATTATACGTCTCCAACAGATGACAATATTGACATGATAAAAGCTCTGAAGTATTCTTTGGCATCTCTTCTTTCACTTCAGTTGATGGCAATTTGCTTTGAGAAAAGATTGTCTCATTATTGTTCATAAAATGAAAGCCTGTGGTGCACTTTAGGCAATTCACTGTGATTAAATTTTTGACTGCCGAAGGATTCACTACAGAATGCAGCTTCTTTGTGGTAATGAATCTGCTGATTTCAAAACTGTATATTGCTGTGTTAAAAAAAGGCAAAATACATATTGTTTAAGATTTTTTGTAATCTACTTGAATGTAAAGTGTGGTCTACTGTTTTGGCATCTGGTGAACCAACCATGTTCAGTACATATTATACAAGTCCATACTATAATATATTGAAATCCCTGGAATATATAAGATTTATATATTTATATGGAAGTGCATCTATTTCTAAGACGCAGCTTTACAAAAACAACCTGTGCTCTTTTTACAGTAGGAATCCTGATTACAAATACAACTATCCTGTTTTCCTGAAAATAAGACCTCCCAGGATGATAAGCCCAATCGGACTTTTGAGCATATAGATTAAAATAAGCTCTTCTCCTGAAAATAACCCTCCCCCTGAAAAATATTGCAACACAGCAGCAGCCATGAGGTGACCACACTCCCCACCTCCTGCACCTCAAAAACAATAAGAGCTCCCCGAAAATAAGGCCAAGTGCTTATTTTGGGGGTCAAAAGAAAATAAGACCCTGTCTTATTTTGGGGGAAACACGGCACTGAGATAAATGGGCACAAAAATTATGTGCATTTTCATGGATTTTTTAAAAAAATATGAAAAGAGACTAATTTTTTTAAAAAGGAATTATAAATTCATCCCTTGTACTGAAAAAATATACCTATTGCATAGAGTGTGAGATATACTCTCTTCTCTATCCAAACTTGGATTTCCTATATTCTGTAGTTCTCAAGATGCAGCATATGCAGTTTAAGTTAGCACCCGCTTTAATACTTTCCTGATCTGAAAATATAATTCACCTGTGTTATGAAAGTTGAGATCATATTGTTCCATAGATTCTCTACTTTCTCACTCAGCAGGAATATTAGGTATCATTCCTAACATATATCATTCTTTATATGAGAATGAAATGGGAGCATGTGTGCACACATGCATGCACATGTGCTGGAAATCAGAAGAGCAGCCACCCAGTGCGCATGTGCATGCTGTGAAAATGATCTTCCAGTTTCTGGCATGCACATACATACCACACAGCTGGTCCTTGCACACACATGTGTGCTAGAAATCGGAAGACCATGTGCACACTGAAAACCAGAAGATCATCTTCCCGCTGTGTGCATGTGCTGCTCTTTTGGTTTCTAGCATTCCTGCGCATGTGAAGACCAGCTTGCCAGTGCATCGGAACCCAGAAGAGCAACGGACAACAGCTCGCATGCCCAGAAAAATGTCTCTGTGTCACTTTCGGCACACATGCCCTAGCTTTGCCATCAGGGAACTAGACTAATTATTCCTTCTTCTTGCCCTTCTCATCTGTGGTAAACCTGTCTGCTTCCTGCATAGATTGGTCTACTTGTGCCTGTTTTTCCTTTTAAAGATAGCTCCATCCTCCCAAATCCCTGTGACTTTCCTTTGCTTTCCCGTATGTTTGTGAACATGGTGTCAAGCTCCAGGGAAATCAAGGAGATAGCAATAGCACTTAGACTTATATACTGCTTTACAATGCTTTACAGCCCTCTCTAAGTGGTTTACAGAGTCAGCATATTGCCCCCATCAACCTGGGTCCTCATTTTACCCACCTTGGAAGGATGGAAGGCCTTGGAAGAATGGAAACCTTGAGGATGGTGAGATTTGAACAGCCAAATTGCAGCAGCCAGAAATAGCCTGTAGTAGTGCACTCTAGGTTCCAGATCCAGATCCAGGCACTTCAAATGGACATAAAGATTTATTGCAAGAATCTGAAGTACTAATGGCCAAAGGAAATTAGTGGCAGAGAAGGGTAGAAGGAATTCTATCTGGCCTGGACTCAGATCTCTTGTGAGTATGAAGGGACTCATGACTGATGACATGTATGACCCCTTCCTCGGGCTCAGCCTGGTTATGTCCTACACATAGGTTAGGGTTTTGCCTATCATTAAAAAAGATTTTATATTTAGGAGGAAATCATGGGTGGTATAGTTTTGGCTGAACTTGTTCAATAAGCCATCACTGGCTAAGCTGAGACAAAACCAAACGCCCACATTATGGCTTGACATAGTATGTACAATTCATTGCTGTCTCTTATATGCAGCTAAATCATAACTTATAATAATGGTCATATAAGCACTTTAGTCATTTAAAAACATGAGGCTCACGCTGTGTGCAGAGTCTCTGCCAACAAGTTCTATGCTGGATTTCTTCACTAGTCATTTATTCATATCTTACTTGAATACACATCCAAGCAGAACTGTTATCAAGCTTTTCATAGCTGCCTAAACTGAAAATGAGCTTTCTCCAGCATGATTCCTACAGAGTCTTTAGCAAGATTCATTAAGGGGAAAGTAACAGCGATACAAACATTTCTGCAAGTGAATTTTTTTTTTAAGATTAAAACCAATATATTTCTGAGTACATTACCGGAGAATCTGAATCTTTCTCTTTTTCTTGGACACTGGGGGCTGTCTGCAGGTTTGCACTATTCATAATTGAAAAGCATGCCTTAAGCTATAGATCTTTTACCGTTACTGAACTTAAGTGTTTTCCACCAACTTCCACCCTTATTGGTGATCCATGTCCTGTTGCTTCTGGCTGTGTTTCAGGTCACTTCAGTTCCTTCCAAAGTGAGGAAACCCAGCAGAGGCTGGAATTTTATTTTCCATAACAACCAAGATTACCCTGAAGTTATTGTGATAAACCAAAATACACTGGGGTCTGTATTTCAAAGCACTAGGATAAGCCTCATTCATTAGATGGACTCAGCAGAATAATTTGGATTGCTTGATGAACAAGAGATCAAATAAAAGCTCATTAGGGAGATCATGTGAAAAATAACAGTTGCAAAATGAACAAAGTGCTAATAAAATGATATAGCATTGCAAGAAAATACCAAAAAGAAAAAAAGAAAACAAAAGAAAACCCTCAACATAAATTGCATAGTTGCACCACTCAGTTCAGCCATCATATCCAAGACTGGATAAGTCTAGCCCTTGGCCATCAAAAACCTACCATTAAAAATAACTTAATAGCCACCATTCATAAAAGATAATAAGCAATCACCAAGCAAATTTCATTATGGAAATAAATTATATTTCCTGGGTATTCTGCATTTTAATATTGCCTTCAGTTCTGGGTAAGATATTTTAGGAAGGACATTGTCAGTCTAGAGCAATTAACCTGGCAATGAGCCTTAAGGGAACAAGAACTTATGAAGAAAACTCTAAAAGTTGAAGGTATTGGGTTTGTTTAACTTAGAGAAGACTGCAGAGAAAAATGTGAATTATTTTCAAGTATCTGAAGGCCTATCATCCAGGTAATCTTCTTCCATGGATTTAATTAAACCAATGGATTTGATTTACAATGAAACAAAATTTGATTGTACATCTCAACAATCTTTAGAAGCTTTAGATTTCAGGTGTTATACATATCTAGAAATGCTTTAAAAATCCAGATGGCAAAAGCCTTTCACTTATCTATTTTTTAATTACAAATGAAGACTTGTGGATGGTATCAAAAACAACATAGCCTGCTAGATTGCAAATGGTTTTTCATAAATAATTTAAAAGTTGCAAGACTAATTTTATTATCTTAACAAAGCTAGTTAATTAGTATATATATTTTTTGCAGAATATAAACTAATGACTAAGTTTGAATGGTTAGCCACTGAATTAAATAAAGCGCCTTAAAAGCTTTCTTAATGATAGACTTCCAAGCATAGAATCTCACTCTTTAAAAATGTTAAAACAGATATGTATTTCTCCAAACTATAAAGATAGGAACAGTTATTCTAAAAATAAATCAGGACACAGACACCATTAGAGAGAAAGAAGAAATATATTAGCATTAAAGTGAACTCACAAAAGCTTAAGAGCCAAGCTTCATTTAACTGAACTGAGAGTCAAACAGGGAGTAAACTGACAAGAATTGAAAGAAGATCTAAAAGAACAGCATGAGTGAAAAAGCATGAGACTTCCATGCACGCACAATTGTCATCCAGAGCAGTTATTGAAGTTCACAGGTTGATTCAAAGGAAACACAGCTGCATCCATAGTACATACTGAGTATCAGAAGTACCAAAAGTAGTCCGAGCCTGGTATTGTGACCCAACTTGAGCCTTCAAACTAGGGATGGTGGACTCAGTTATTTATGAAGAAGAAACGTTTAGACTCAGTAGCCTTAGAGCCTTTTCTCCTTTAAAAAAAAGCTCTCATTCTGCCTTGTGACCACGGTGTTATTTAGCCAGTTCAATTTAGTTGCTCTCTCTTTGTATAAGTGGTCTTTCTGCTTCAAAGAAGACATGCGAGTGTGTAGAGACCATCTGTGAACACAGAGCTGGTTTGCAGTCGCTGTCTGGAAACAGAGTCCAGCACAACGGGAGCACTGGAAATCCATTGTTACAATAACTGTGGTTGCTATTCTGTGATACCGCTCACAAATTTTCTATTAATTTTTGGTGGTACCTGTGATACCGACTACATAACACAGTCCTTGCCTGCTCAACAACTTCAGTTTTTCCATAGCTGGATGTCAGAGTGGAGTAGGTTTTCCCTGTACAGTGTTTATGCAGTGCTTGCATGGATGACCTTGAGGGCTTTTTCCAGTCTCCAGTTCACCGTACAGCAGATGGCAAGTCATGTCATTAAGTCTGATAATCAGGGATTCAATGCTGGTGGATCCCACATGATCCAAGACCTCCAGTTTTGAGACAGTCTTTTCAACAAATGCCAAGAATGGAAAGGAGGGCATGCGTGTGAAATTTCTCTATCTCTTTGATGTGTTTTTAGTACAGAATCCAGGTCACACATCCATACAGAAGAGAAGGGATAACCACAGTTCTGGAAACTCCCAGCTTCATGGAAATACAGATGATTGAGCAATCTATGCAGTTGCCTCAGAGCCTGGCCTTCTTTATTGACCCTGAAGTGAATTTCTTCATACAAAGACCCATTGCTCAAAATGATGCAATCTTATTGCGACTACATCACAGCAGACTAGTACAGTGGTTACAAAAGAAGGAGAAAATGTTAGAAACTGGGGTTTTTAGGAGGTGGAAAACCTTTTTCTGGGCAATTAACTTGTCTAAGCAGAACAAGGAAATAATGTTCGTGTTATTTATCAGGTAGAATCAGAATTATATCACTTCTGAGAGAAAAGGAAAGCAGCATAATTATTAGTAATTATTCCTCAGTAGTCTATGAAGCATATGAACATTTGGGGCAAAATTTAACATTTTGATACAATACTCACAACAGAGTAAATTCTGCATAATATAATGAGGCAATATTATGAAGTGTTTATTTATTGAAATAATATTCCACCTTTCTTCCAGTTATGTTAAGAAATATATCTACCCAAGGAGTTAATTATCTAGATCATATCCAGTTTTGAATCTATTTAACCCCTCCCCCCCCTAAATAAACCCCTTATAATATACTTTCAAACTCTAGCTCTGCATGAGAGTGTATTTCATAGAGGTAGTATTTAGGGTTGTACAATTTGAGAATGATTTGACTAAATCTCTAAACTGATTTAGAGGCCTCTGATTTTGCATATGTGGGCATTTTCATTTTTCAAATCAAACTGATGATTAAAAAAAAAATAACCCAGAATTGGGTCAAGGTAGATTCATTCAGCTACTATATCCAGTATGTAATGCTTTTCAATTTTAAAATGTTTTAAGATTGAGAGTTTCTAGTCCAACTCTACTGAAAGTCTCCTGTCATTCTCTTTGAACATTCCAGAAATCTTCTATATACTACTAACTAAACACTTCTACTTTGAGGTTGGTAATCAGTTTGAACATGGGGAAAATGTTTCTAGAAAGTTTGGAACAACCCATTTGAAATGTGAAATATTTTCCATTCCATCTATATACCACAAATATAGAACTTTTGCAACTTCAGATATTGCAAAAGAATAGCTCCTAATACGTATATCTCACTGTTGACCACGCTTTCCCATACTATCTCACAGATATGCAAGAAAATAAGTCTTGTTGAATTCAATAAGGAGATATACCAGCATGTCGCTATTATTTCTAGAAAGAAAGCCAGAAAGATTGAGTATAATAAAAAAGAAACCTAAGGCTCACAAGGAATGATAAAAGCAATCAGAAGTGCTTTTCCGGCTGTGTAAGCAATAAGAAAAGAACAGAAAGGGAGTGCTGACTATTAGGAAAGATATGAAAGAGAGAACATAGAATTCCTCAATACCTAGTCTTCAAAAAGAAAACTGTATTTTTTTTTTTAAAAAAAAAAACCTAAGCAGAATAATGGACCAAAGGAGGGCCTGACAGTCAGATTATCTGTATGTAAAAGCATAGTTAGGAACTATGGCTATAGTGTATCAGTTTAACTTTCCAAGACCACCTCAGTTTCATTCAGGAATGTGGAAGATGTCAGTGGATGTCATTTCAGAATTCCTTTAATGAAGTTCAAGAAATCATGCAGGTCAAGAGATTTACTGGACAGAGAGAGAGAAAGAGAGAGGAAGGGAGGGAGAGGGGAGGTCAGCATGATATGCACATAGGTCAACATGACATTTTCACCAGGAAAAGCTCTGAAACAGATTATTGAGCAGCTGGTTGTAAACAAAGAATTCATTGCTTAGCAGATGCTGGTATAGGGTTATCAAGAATAAATCATGCCAAAGCATTACATGAAGTCTCTTTTGAGAGCCTAGTGAAGAAAATAGATAATGTGGACTGGGCTATGTTATCCATCTATGGTAGCATCAAGTATATGTAGCGCTGGGTGAATAACAATATCCAAAAAATAGACATCAATGACTTCGCACCACCTTGGAGCAAAGTGCCAAGTGATATACTAAAGAGTTCCACTCTAGACCCTGTGCTGTTCAATGTCTTTATAAATAACTTGGTTGCAGGTTTCAAAAAATGCAATAATTATATTTGCACAAAAAAGCAGGTATTGCAAACATCTTAGATGGCTGCATCAGGAGTCAGGAGAGCAATGAGGAGAAAACAGCGAGCTCAATTTTAAATAGATTCTTCTTCTTTTTGGATAGGCAAAATTAAAGGTGTAGAATAGAGAGAATCATAACGGTCAGCAATATTGGAAAAAAGCATCTGGGTCTTTTGAAAAAAATCATAAACTTATAATAATTCAGCAGTGTAATACAGCAAAAAAAAGCAAAAGCAATCTAGGATGGATCTACCATCAATAATCAAAAAGGTAATCATTTCTTATTAATGTGCATTGTCAGGCTACCTTTAAAATAGTGCATCCAGTTCTGAGCATCTCATTTTAAAAAACACATTGACACACAGAGCATGTTCAGGGGAAAGCAACCAAGATGATAAGAGGCCTGAAAGGAAAAACAGATAAGGAATAGTTGCAGTCAGCAGCATCCATAGCTTGCTGCTGCTTTCACTGAATGATAATAGCATCATGACAGCATTGCACCATAAACGTCATCCCTTCAGATCTTCATGCATATGATGCCACAGCACTCTAGAAAAAGGATGGGGTTGCAGTGCTGCTTGCTCACTCTTATCGCCCTTGAACAAAACTTCTCCCACCCCAAAGTGTTCAGGCAATGCTGATTTGAGGTATTTTCCTGGAGTATAAAAAGCTATGAAGAAAAACTATTCAAGTATCTAAAATCTGTCGTTTAGAATAGGGGGCAGAATTGTTTATTTATGTATAAAATTTATATGAGTCTCCTTATTATAAACCCCATATAACCTTTATACATAAATAAACAATTCTGCCCTCTATTCTAAATGACAGATTTTAGATACTTGAATAGTTATATGGATGTCCGTATTACAAAACTAGAGATGCAGTGGCTCAGTGGCTAAGACACTGAGCTTGTCAATCAGAAAGGTTAGCAGCTCGGAGGTACGAATCCCTAGTGCCGCATAACAGAGTTCCCAATACTTGTCCCAGCTTCTGCCAACCTAGCAGTTCGAAAGCATGTAAAAATGCAAGGAGAAAAATAGGGACCACCTTTGGTTGGAAGGTAACAGTGTTCCATGCACTTTCGGCATTTAGTCATGCCGGCCACATGACCATGGAGATGTCTTTGGACAGTGCTGGCTCTTTGGTTTTATAACAAAGATGAGCACCGCCCTCTAGATTCGAGAATGACTAGCACATATGTGCAAGTGGAACCTTTACCTTTATTATAAACCACCCAAAATCTGGATAGCATACAAACAATAAAAAATATCCCAAATCCAGACAATATGCAACTGTTAGGTTGTTCCAGAATGCAGGAAAAGAAAGAGTAGATTTAAATTACAAGGAAGCAAATTTAGATTGGATATCAGGAAAATTCTTTCATTGCAAGAATTGCTCAATAGTGGATCAAACCACTTCACAAGATGTTGGACTGTTCTTTGCTGGAAATGATGAAGCAGAAGCTGGATGGTTCTTTATATGCATGCTATATCATTAGATGTCTATTTTGAGAGGGGGATTGTAGCAGATGATATTCAAAATATCATCCAACTCTTAATATTTCCATATATAAAATGAACAGTGGGATTTAGCTAGGTATTCAGCAGGTGCTCATGAAATTTGATGGAAGGAGATTCATGACTGTAAAAAAAATATGCTTAGAAATGAACCCTATGGAAAGGGGTGGGCAGAGAGTCCAAATAGAAATAAAGGGAAAGTAGCATCCTGTGCTAATGAATTTTATATGGAAATATATCTAACTAAGCATGAAAATTCAATTGTTAAGAGAATTTTGAAAGGCAAGGAGAAAGGATGAAATAAGGTGAGAGTTTTCTATAACCTGATAAACCGCCCAAAGTATAGGAGCTAAGATTTGCTTGATCAACTTTCAAAGAGGACAGATGTAGAAGTAGCTACAAACTTCAAACAGCCCGATAAAAAAAATGAAAATGAATCTCTTCCAGCAATGAGGAGGGACAGCAAATATCTTAAAAGACAAAAATGGTATTCAAGAAGATCTTGACATGACTTAGAACTGCCTTTGAACTAACAAAATGATTTTCAACAGATATAAAAACAATCCAAGGGCTTTAGTGTACTGCAAGCTAAACATCAGTCAGTACTCTTGGTGCTGTGTCAGTAGAATTTTAATACACAGATATAAGGATTAATTGTAACACTTTGTTCTGGTCAGAGGTTCTCTATCATAACTTATCCATTATTAAAGAATATTGATAAGGTACAACATATCCAGAGGAAAGATGTAAAAATAGTGAAAAACTGTAGGTGTCAAGTCATACGAGGATACATAGAAAGTATGTTTAGCCCTGAGAGAAAATTCTTAAGAGTTCCAATTATAGCCATTTTCAAGTAGTTGAAGGATGATAACTTAAGCGGTGAAGCAAGTTTGTGGGATGTGCACCAAAAAGTTTAAATTACAACACAGGAGATTTTGAGGCCAACAAAAAGATCTTCTTAACGGAATGGGTTATTTGCCGGCTGAACTGGCTGCTTCTGAAAGTCCTAAATTCTCATTTATTAAAAGTATTTCATGGGTGATGGAACAGCCTGCTTCCTGGATTGGAGAGTTGAACTACGGAGCCTTTGAATTTCTTCCAGTTCAGTTATTCTGTTCCATGGGTTTATGAAATTAAAGGCTGCTTCAAAAACTTTGCAGACCTAATGCACAAAATGCATTGGGGATTCAACTGGATTCCATACTCCATTTCATTTTGAAGAAATGGAAAGACCTATCCCTGTTTCAATGAATAATTTTATATTATTCATGCTGGGAGCTATACTGAATTAAGGTCACCCTGTCTCAGTAGTGGGATTCAGCCAGTTCGCACCTATTCGGGAGAACCGGTTGGTAACTTTCTAAGTAGTTCAGAGAACCGGCTGTTGGAAGAAATCTCATTTTGTTTTTTTTTCACTTTACAGGGCTATTCCTGTAAGGAAGGAAACATTCTAGTGTTGTTTCTAGCCTAATGTTTATTGCCCTGCTTACAGAAACTGCCTCTCCGGTTAACCCTTATTACATTGTAACAGCTAAGGTGAAGCATCCATTGACCTGAGTGACCTTGAGTTGGCCATGCCCACCCAGTCACATGACCACCGAGCCCCACCTACCCAGATGGTCATTAGGGCAGAGAACCGGTTGTTAAATTATTTGAATCCCACCACTGCCCAGTCTTCCTAAATAACAGGATATAGGAGAAGAGTCGGCAGACCTGGGAGTAGGTGGAGTTAAATACATTATAAGCTTAGAGTCATTGAGCTCCAAGTCCAACACCTCCTGAATTCCTTTGGCCCTTATCTGGCACCTATTTTGTTGAATTTTAGTTGACCAGACTCTTGGGTATAAGCTTCAATAAAACTTGTTTCATCATTGTCATCTTTTAATGACCCCATAATCCCTTGCGGGGTGGAGTCTGGGCAACTGAATGGAGCTGAGTGTTTACTGGCCAGATGCCCTTCCTGTCGCCAATGCAGAGTTTCGTTCAGCAGATATATTCTCCATGTGCCCAGAGAGAGAAAGAGTTGCCTCTACCTCAGATCAAATTCACAGCCTCCTGATTGTGAGGCAAGAGCTCCACCTCTAGGCCACTGCACCACTCCTTGAATAAAGCTTCTACGCAGCAACCTAATTGGTGGTCCTGAATCTTTGCATCGGACACAGAGTTGGTAACATAGGGTGAAATGCTTTATGGGGTTTCGTAAAAGACCACTATAAGCACAAACCCCTGTCCCTTAAACAAAACCCAAACCTACATGCCAACAGCCAATTTTAGCCTTGCCTCTTGAGCAGTCAACTGGCTTTGTTGCATTCCTTTCCTTAACTAACAGGAATCCTAGCAATTGGATTTCAACCTGTTTTAACACTTTTTCCGAACAGTGGTTTCTACAATATCAGACTGTATATTTGTGTACAACACGACATTTGACTGTTAAAGTGAGTCATGAATATTCAGAAAAGATTCCAATCCAAATTAAACAATTATAATACCATTTGTTGAACATGAGCAAATACAGCATATTTTTATGTACATTTTGTATTTTTGAATTTTAGCATGCATACATACATTCATAATTTTGATGAGATTATGCCTAAAGCAAATAAAGTGAACTGAAATGAATGTATACAAGTGATTTACATGTTATTGTCGTATTTTTCTTTAGATGCATTTCTTTTATTTTGTGTTAGAATTATGTGGCATTAAAAATGGAGGTATAAATATTTATTATTGCAGTTTCAGACCATTTTTCAAGTTGCTCATTTTCTGTCCTATTTTTATTCTTTTCACTGAAGAGAGTAGAATAGGGTGGGGAGGTGTTAAAGTGAATCTTTAATAGATTATTTCATCAACATGCCTCTTCTTGAACAGCACATGATTCAAAATATGTAGCTTTTTTATTTGGGAAGCCGTGCTTCACCCACCCAGAATTAGTTTTTCTACATATCTCATTCCATTTTATTGGAAACTACAGTTATATCCATTTGAGTAATCTTTTTTTTTCAAGTCTCAGTGTGGAGAGTTATTGTATTCTGGATCAGATCTTCAAAATGGACTTTATATCGTGGAAGTAACTGATATACATATGGTTGGATTCAAAACGGTTGACCAAAAGGCTGTTTGGATGATCAAATTACCTCCCTCACAGAGGAGTAGAAAAACAATGTTGGATATATTGCCTGCACTTAAATTGTCAGAATGAATAACATATCCTTCCTGACAGCCCAGCCATCAAAGTCTTAACTGATAATATCTCTCCTCCACAGAACAAAAATCATTCTATTTATCTGAATAGCAAGGACTGTATTTTGTAATAAATATGAAAATACATGCACTTTTCTTTTTTAAAAAAAGATGAAAAAGAGGCATTCTAGAAAACTAAATATGTACCCATATTTGGAAACAAACAGAACTTTAATTAATATTTATACACATGCAATGTGCCCCCACAAGTTTTAATGTAAACCTTCCTATGCTAAATGTATTTGCCACATATTGCTGAGAGCTGCAAAGCTTGGGTGATGAATCTGACTATAAAAAACAAGAATCTATAAAAGCAGAGATAAAAATCAATGTACTGTTAAACATCTCATCAGAGATTTCACAACACACACAAAAAAATGTTTGCTTGGATATTTTGGGTGAATTCCAGCTTCACTGACTGAATTTGCCTTTTCTGAAATTCTTAGGCAGAAAACTATTGTCATTCCTTTCCCAGACCTGTAGCATAGCCCTTCTCATAATTCTTAGTCTTGGATTTTAGTTAAATCACATCTTGATCCTTTTCCCAAAAGAGTTTTATGAGTTTCTTTTTGGCATCGTTATTTAAGTGTATTGACATTCTCCTTGGCTTTCTGTACTTCTTCTTCAGGTAATCATGGAGGTTAATGGATGCCATCCAAGAACCTCAGACTAGTAAATGTTAAACCATCCTTTCTGAATGTTCAGCTAGTTTTTTCATGAGGCTTTTTCACAGGATGTGAAAAATAAACGCAGTGTATGATTATATAACCAGTCTAAGTGAAAACCACTTCCTCTGTAACTTGACTATGATGTAATTAAATTTGCAATTCTTACTTTACTTTGAAACTCAGTCTCATAGAACTCAGAAGAGCTTATTCTTTTTCATATAGTATTATGTTTGTATTAGTGTAGGATGCACATGACTATTTCTGTATAATTCTATTCTATTTCCAGGATTGATGCAGTGCTACACAACCTCTCGCTGCATTGCTAATAAAACCAATGAAGTTTGTTGTTTTAATATATCTTTTCTTAACCTGCAATTAAAATTGATATGGAGATCTTATTAATGAAATGAATGGATATAATCAGTGGAAAACTAAGAGCAAGAGATCCAAAGAATTACTTACTGGTCAGCTTGGTGCAGGAAAAAGTTCTAGACATTTAGGCAATACATAATACATACATGCATAATCTTTCTTACTTCAAAGAACATAAGACCAGTTTATTTCTAGTGTTTATAGATGTATTCCCTCAGTAAATCAAAAGGAAGCTGTTATGATGTCTGTTCAGATAATGAGATGGAGGAAGCTTTCCTGTTTTGACCTAGAGGTTAGGCCAGGCTGAAACAGAAGCCATATCATCACTGCAACTCAGATCTCTGATCCACAGCTTTGGAGTGCTTAGCAATGTCACCCTTGCTACGTGGAGGAACAGAAGATTGGATGGTGGAAGAGTGTCAAATGGTATGGTTGAGTGATTTTTTCCCCCTTAAAATACTATATTAATCCTTGTCTGGACTTTAATAACCTTTAGGTTTTATCCTTCTTGTATCCAGAACAAATATCTTTGCTTTGAACCATTGATTACCTTGAATAATTCTTTGGCTTTCATGTCTCTATAGGATTGATTTATTAGTTTTGACCTTAGTTAACATTTCTCTTTCAATCTGTGTTAGCTCGGGGGGGGGGGGGCAATTATGTATATTGTATAACATTTTTTCAGCAAAACTTTCAACATGGCCATCATAATATTCTTCTAAATCTGATTTAGAAGATGATACAGTTGTGTAATTTTTAGCAGCTTGACACATTGGTTTTCAATAGGGCTTGATGGATGATTCAATCCTAAGGGTCACTTTTTATTTTTTAATGTTTTGTCATCTGAAAATATATCATCTTGCATTCTATTGCATTGTAATCATTATAATTATGATAATATTATATTTATTATATTATTGTATATTGACAGACTGGAGCTTCTCCATTTAAACTTTCAGAGCTCTTGTTTCCATTATCTCATCCTTCTTTTCCAGGGAAAACAATCTCAATCAGCATCATGCATATATCTCTGACGCTGAAATGAATAGATGTAAAAGCCTCATAGCATGCTGACCCATTTATGGGATACAATGCCTTCAGTAGAATTTTGTACTGAGATATTATACATAAGGAGATTGAACATCATTGCTTGAGATTACATGGAAATTGCACTTCTTACAATTGCTACTGTTCCAAGAAGAACCATTATATTCTAGTTTTTAAAGTTGAGCTCAAAACAGATGGCTTGGTGTGGTGGGGAAATCCAGCCATAGTTCTGGTGGATGTTCTTGTCATTTTCATCAAAGGTAAATAAAATAACCCCAAAACTCCACGAAAAGGATATCATTACTTGTCGCAGCTCCTGCTCACCAAGCCATTTGAAACCATGCAAATGTGAGTAGATTAATAGGTATCATTTTGGTAAGGTAAAGCATTCCATGCACTTTTGACATATAGTCACGCTGGCCACATGACCATGGAAATTATCTTTGAATGGCATTGATCCTTTGACCAATAAATGGAGATGAGCACCACCCCTAGAGTTGGACACAGCTGGCAGCCCCTCAAGTAGTGGAATGCTGTTATCTTGTCACCCCCTAGTCCTTCTTTTCTCTAGACTGGCTGTACCCAAATCCTGTTGCTGTTCTGCATATGTTTTTGTCTCTAAGAGGATTAAGGGTCTGAAGATAAAAACATATGAAGAATGGCTGCAGGAATTGGGTCTGGCCGGTCTAGAGGATGGCCAGTCTAGAGAAAAGAAGGACTAGGGGTGATATGATAGCAGCATTCCACCATTAGCAGGGCAGCCACAAAAAAGAGACGGTCATCTTCTTTTCCAAAGCACCAGAAGGCAAGACAAGAAACAATGGATGGAAACTAATGAAGGAGAGAAGCAATTTGGAATTAAGGAAAAACTTCCTAACAGTGAGGACAATTAACCAATGGAACAGCTTGCCTTCAGAGGTTGTGGGTGCTTTATCACTGGAGTTTTTAAGAAAAGTCTGGACAGCTACCTATCTGAAATGATATATAGTACACTATATTCAATGTGTTCTGACTGAACATGTGTGTGTGTGTGTGTGTGTACACACAAACATATTCAGTCAGAACACATTGAATATAGACTATACTCTATACATTACATCAAAGTAAAAAGATACAAAAAAGTAAAAAGATACAAAAAGAAAAGAATATAATAGAAGGTATAGAAATGATAGAAAAGTAGAAGAGACAGTGAACAAAGAAAGAAATATTTAAATAAGAGACTTCTAATCTTATTTGCAGCAGTTGCAAATATAACTAAATCCTTCCAAATTATATAATCTTTTCTCTCCATATACATACATTTTAATCAATAAAACCAGAAATCGCCAGTTCCTTTTTATCTATTCTCAGGAAAAATTCCATAAAAGGTATCCAGTCTTTTATAAGTTGTTCTATTCTTGATAGTCAGTTTAAGCATGTCTGCAAGCTCTTCCATTTTCAAAATATTTTCTATTTTTCCATGTTTTTGCATATAGTAAGTAACATTGCTACTATTGCCTTATATAAAAACATACATAAATATTTTCTAATTTACTAATAAGCCCTAGTAAGAAAATTCTGGTTTCTTCTTATTAATTTTACCTTGCTCTATAAAGTTCCAGCATGCAGCACACAAGGAATGAGGAAACTCCCTAATAGTATCTGATATCTATGGTCACAGGAAGTTCTACTACTGGACAATTCATAGTATGTAGAGGATGAGGAGAGGAATCAAAGATGAAGATGAAGAAATGGTGGTGGTGATGGAGATGGTGGTGAGTAGGTCTAGTTTTGGGTTTACTGACATTTTACATTCCTCCTGTTCCACTTTGTTGGTTTTTGTTATGGCTGGCAGGAGAATTGTCATTTTTTAAAATTGTATGTTATCTGTCTGGTTGAATGGCTACCATGTAACCTTTTCAATTTCACAAGGCAGAGCTGTCTGGGTCATTCTTTCTTCTGCTAAGTCTTATTGTAAACGTGGAATAAAAGGAAGGCTAAATGCATCCACTCCAATGTCTTAATGTTTCCAATTACATTTAAGTTGCTTATAACTCCTCAAAATGCTGGCTTGGTAAGATGTAACACCTTGCTCTTTTGATTATGTCACACTCATGGAGTGCAGCTTATTGTTTAATGAAAGGCCTCAAACAAAAAAAATAAATAAAACCCAATCAACAAATAACAAAATGGAGACTCATGTGAAACTTGAAAGAACAAAGTTTTTGTGAGACTGGACCTGATTTCACCTGATTTTTGAATATTTCCAAAATACCAAAGAAGTGTGTCAGGCTCAAAACATCAAGTCTAATTAAACTAATTTAGTGCTACCATCAACAGAAATATGAACTTTCAACTAAGTATTAGCATGAGCTAGGAGATAGATAAAGGTCAACAGAATCCAAGGGGGTTGAACTTGGTTTGTTTGTGGATATGCAGGGACATGATCCCTCTTTTAACTCCCCCAGGTTCTGCCACTCCACACTACAGAGTATGACTTAAATAAAAACATTTTAGTGCTTATATACGAAAAGCTAGCCAAGGACATGTGTCCTCTGATTGTGTAGGTATCATAATCAGGAAGGTTGCACATTTGGGATATAATTACTTTGCATGCCCAGATTATGTTTCAAAGGAGACTTATCCTGCCAGTTCTACAATGCTATGAGATAAAGAGAAAGGGGAAAGTCTAGCTATTAGCTATTTCTAATCAAGCAGCAAACAATGTATTTTATCCTCTATGTTCATGATTAAGCTGTCTTTGTACACTAACTATTGCATGTGTTGGGAAAAAATATCCCTCTGGTGCAGTTCCAAGCTGGGAGAAAGGCACTGGAGACAAAATGGAGGCTGGAGGCTGATTGGAAACAGTGTCCATTTATTGATGAAGCAGAACCACCAAGCACGTGTGATTCTGGGTAACTGACCATATGGAGTTGAGAGTGAAAGGTTTTATACCTTTTCTTGGACCTAGCACTTGAACTTTATGTTCCTGTGCAAGAATATGTATTCTATTGGCTGTTGTCAGACTCCCGCGGTGCCATGGGCAAATCCTAGGAGTTTGTCTGAGCTAAGCTTAGTCGAAGTTTGACTGATGCAATGAAGCTGCTTGTTGGGCAATTCCTATTATGGCTAACCCTACCTTTGTTCAGACCTTTCTTCAGGGACTAATGGATTACCAAATCTGCATTTCTAAAAGCTGGCTTAGTATCTGCTTGGGGACAGGTAGCTGGGACTCTGAGTTTCTGTCTCCCTTAAAATGTTTATTTGTTTTTTAGGGGAAATATTTTATCCTGCCTTTTTAAATATTTCTTTAAAAATTTCATTCTTCTAGGAGAGGGTTGGGTGCTAACTTTCTACACATGCCTTCAGTATTGCTTCACTGATGGTGAGAAGATGCAACAAACAGAATATGCCTCAAATGCCAGAGCTCATTTTCTGCCAGTTCACTTTGTACGGATATGAAATGCATTTTGAGAACTGAGGGTCCCTCCCCCATTATTAAAAGTAAGACCGTTGTCTCCTTAACAGGCAGCCCAGGTTATAAGGTTAACACAAAGTTTTGGGGTACTTCCCACCTACAACATTTAAAATAGAATAGACTAGAATAACAGAGTTGGAAGGGATCTTATAGCAATAGCAATAGCAATAGCAGTTAGACTTATATACCACTTCATAGGGCTTTCAGCCCTCTCTAAGCGGTTTACAGAGTCAGCATATCGCCCCCACAGTCTGGGTCCTCATTTCACCCACCTCGGAAGGATGGAAGGCTGAGTCAACCTTGAGCCGGTGAGATTAGAACCGCTGAACTGCAGATAACAGTCAGCTGAAGTGGCCTGCAGTACTGCACTCTAACCACTGCACCACCTCGGCTCTTATGACCTCTTATAGGTCATCTAGTCCAATTCCCCGCCCAAGCAGGAGTTGGAATTGGAATTGATTTTATTTGTAGGCCGCCCTTTTCCCTGAGGGGACTCAGGGCGGCTCACAGAAACCAGGGAGAGGGGAATACAATACAATACAGTACTAAGACGACAACACATAATAAAATAATACGCAACATGCATACAACATTCGGGCGGGGTAATGGTCCTTATCCCCAGGCCTGACGGGCGAGCCAGTTCTTCAAGGCTGTGCGGAAGGCCTGGACGGTGGTGAGGGTACGGATCTCTACGGGGAGTTCGTTCCAAAGGGTCGGGGCCGCTACTGAGAAGGCCCTCCTCCTTGTGGTTGCCAGCCGACATTGGCTGGCCGATGGGATGCGGAGGAGGCCCAACCTATGAGATCTTATAGGCCGTAGGGAGGTAATTGGCAGAAGGCGGTCTCTCAAGTATCCAGATCCACTGCCATGTAGGGCTTTATGGGTGGTCAATAGCACCTTGAAGCGCATCCGGAGATCGACAGGTAGCCAGCGCAGCTCGCGGAGGATAGGTGTAATGCGGGTGAATCGGGGTGCACCCGCGATCACTCGCGCGGCTGCGTTCTGTACTAGCTGAAGTCGCCGGATGTTCCTCAAGGGCAGCCCCATGTAGAGCACATTGCAGTATTCCAGCCTAGAGATCACGAGGGCCCGAGTGACTGTTGTGAGAGCCTCCCGGTTCAGGTAGGGTCGCAACTGGCGCACCAGGCGTACCTGGGCGAGTGCCCCCCTGGTCACAGCTGCTATATGATGGTCGAATGACAGCTGTGGATCCAGGAGGACTCCCAAGTTGCGAACCCTCTCTGAGGGGTGTAGAATTTGACCCCCCAGCCTGAGTGTTGGATTAATGGCCGAATTTTTGGGAGGAAAACACAACAGCCACTCGGTCTTTTCTGGGTTGAGCACAAGCTTGTTAATCCTCATCCAGTCCATGACGGCTTCGAGTCCCCGGTCCATTACGTCAACCGCTTCATTGATTTGGCACGGGGCGGACAGATACAATTGAGTATCGTCCGCATATTGATGGTATCTAATCCCGTGCCTACGGATGATCTCTCCCAGCGGTTTCATGTAAATGTTAAATAGTAGGGGGGATAAGACCGAACCCTGCGGCACCCCATATTTTAGGGGCCTTGGGGACGATCTCTGCCCTCCTACTAACACCGACTGCGACCTGTCCGAGAGGTAGGAGGAGAACCACCGTAACACGGTGCCTCCCACTCCCACCTCCCGCAGTCTTCGCAGAAGGATACCATGGTCGATGGTATCGAAAGCCGCTGAGAGGTCAAGGAGGACCAGGATGGAGGGATGTCCTTCATCTCTGGCTCTCCAGAGATCATCCATCAATGCGACCAAGGCGGTTTCAGTGCTGTAACCGGGTCTGAAGCCTGACTGGAAGGGGTCTAGATAGTCTGCTTCCTCCAAGGACCGTTGGAGCTGGAAGGCCACCACCTTCTCAACAACCTTCCCCAGAAAGGGGAGGTTGGAGACCGGGCGGTAGTTATTAAGGACAGCTGGATCAAGGGATGACTTCTTCAGGAGGGGTCTCACCACCGCCGCCTTCAGTGCGGCGGGGAAGTTCCCCTCCCGAAGGGAGGCGGTTACTACCGCCTGGATCCAGCCTCGTGTCACCTCACTGCAGTTAGAAACCAGCCATGAGGGACACGGATCCAAAGCACAGGTGGAGGAACTCACAGCTCTCATGGCCTTGTCCACATCCCCGGGGGTAACCTCCTGAAACTCAACCCAGAGCTGTTGAACTTGGTCCCTCTGAGTCTCGGCTGGAACTGCAGGTGTGGAGTCCAAGTCCGTCCGAAACCGAGCAATTTTGTCCGCTAAGAATTGGGCATATTCTTCAGCTCTGCCCTGCAAGGGTTCCCCCGCCTCCCTTTTGTTCAACAGGGAGCGGGTTATCCTAAACAGGGCGGCTGGACGGGACTCAGCGGACGCAACCAGGGAGGCTATATGTGATCTTTTAGCTGCCCTAAGTGCCCTAGTATATTCCCTGGTGCAGGTGGTTACCATTGCTCGGTTCGATGCGGACTTATCGGACCTCCAACGGTGCTCTAGGCATCTCCTCCGGCGCTTCATCTCCCGGAGCTCCTCGGTGAACCAAGGTGGTCTCCGGGATCCGCTGCCTCGGAGGGGCCGCAGTGGCGCAATCCGGTCGAGGGTCTCTGACGCTGCCGAGTGCCACGCAGCAGCCAGAGTCTCTACCGGACTGTGGGTGAGAGTATCAGGAATAACCCCAAGCTCTGTCTGGAACCTTACTGGCTCCATAAGACGCCTGGGGCGGAACCACCTGGTCGGTTCCTCCTCCCTACAGTGGGGGTTTGGCCTCCGGAAGTCGAGCCTCAGTAGGCAATGGTCTGACCACGACAGGGGTACGATGTCACTCCCCCTCAGACCAAGATCACACATCCACTGCTCCGAGAGAAATACAAGGTCAAGCATGTGTCCCGCCGAATGGGTTGGGCCTCGAATTACTTGAGTCAAGCCCATGGCTGTCATGGAAGCCATGAACTCCTGCGCCCCATCAGAGTTTTCACCGAGCGTCGGCAGATTAAAGTCCCCCAGGACCATCAGCCTAGGGAACTCAACTGCCAGCTCGGCTACTGACTCGAGGAGCGAGGGGAGGGCTGCTGCAACGCTGTTGGGAGGCAGGTACGTTAGCAGCAAACCCACTTGACCCTTGAGGTCCAACTTTAACAGCAAAGACTCACACCCGACAATCTCCGGAGCAGGGACCCTACGAGGAACTAACGACTCCCGGATAACAGCGGCCACACCCCCACCCCTTCCCTGGGCTCTCGGCTGATGCAGCACCTGAAATCCTTCTGGGCACAGTTCTACAAGGGGGACTCCTCCCTCTGGGCCCAGCCAGGTCTCAGTAATACATGCCAGGTCTGCCCTCTCGTCTAAAATTAAGTCCCGGACGAGAGGTGCTTTATGTACAACAGACCTGGCATTTAGCGACAACAGCCTGAGACCAGGGTCCTGATTACTTACACCATCTGGTCTTGGAGTGGGACTCCTAGGGCCGGAAGGAGGGATCTCTGTGATGTAGCGAACCCTCCTTCCCCGGTAATGGCCTGCCCTAGAGTCCCCGCCGTATCTGCCCCTCCCTGTCACGACCGCAATACCCCGACCCTCTCCCGTGTCTTTAGCCCCCTCAGCCACCCCCATAGCCCCCGCAACTCCCGGCAGGTCCTCCGAATCAAGCACACTCATTTATACACTCAAGCAGTCCCCACGTGATAATTAAAACACATAAAATACAAGAGTCATAGGGTAATAAAAAGTGGGATCATCCAATTCACACATTCAATCCCATGCACTCAGCATACCATTTAAAAGTTTGCGCAGCGTCCGTAGATCTTATAAAAGAGTATATATAGAAGGGGGAGTAGCCTTCGTCCCCTCTTATGTATTTGGGAAGGTCCCAAAAAGTCCAGGCGATTAGAAGAAATTGTTAAAGCTGTTAAAGTCCGATTTATCAATAGTGTCAGTAAAGGCAAAGTCTGGGCAGTTAAGATGGTTTCCCTTGGACGATAAAAGATAATATTAACCAGCTGGATGCAGTTAGTTCGTATGTGCAGAGGCCCGGCAGATGTAATTATGGCTATAATTGTAAGTGGAGTGTGTAGGTGGTAATTAAGAAGGCGGTAGAGGTGGAAAAAATGATGAAACCAGCCTAGAACTAGAGGAAGCGCCAGTAATGGCCACTGGAGGGGGCCAGAGGACCACATATGCTGCCTTTCCGGGGTAATGGTGTCCAATACAAGATGGTCTGGTAGACGGTTTTGCCTGACGTGGCACTCCTGAGGCAGCAACAGCAGCAGATGGTACCCAACACAATAAAAAGTTTGTTGTTGCAGACCTGGGATCACAATCCA
This sequence comes from Thamnophis sirtalis, assembly GCF_051295495.1. Taxonomy (NCBI): domain Eukaryota; kingdom Metazoa; phylum Chordata; class Lepidosauria; order Squamata; family Natricidae; genus Thamnophis; species Thamnophis sirtalis. The sequence goes on along the minus strand of NW_028261383.1, from coordinate 110,148,752 downwards.
GGAAGGTAGATGGTAAATAAAACGTTGCAAGGCCCAGTGAAAGCAGCAGTAGAACCCAAAGGAGATGTCGTACCAAGGGGAGAAAGAGCAGTCAACAGGGCCGCAATACAAAACAGTAGAATTGTGGTGGGGATAAAGACCAAGTCCTCCAGACCGAGCAGGCACTTCCATGCAGCTCCTTACCCTTTGATCAGGGCACGGATCAAGCTCCCCAGGGTAGCGGGGCAGCCTCTTGGGACAGCGGGGCCAAAGCCACCGCCGCTCATGCAACGCCGCCACCACCGCCACCCAGCTGTTCAAGAGGGAGCCGTCAATAGGGCCGTAATGCCAGGCACCAGGATTACGGTGAGGGTAGAAAAATAAACCTCCAAACCAAACAGGCACTTCAAAGTCCGGATCCAGCCTCCCAAGGCAGCGGGGCAGCCTCCTGAGGCAGCGGGGCCGAAGCCGCCGCCGCTCGCGCAACGCCGCCACCGCCGCCGCCCAGCTGATCGGAAGAAAAGTCACCGAGGGAGGTAACGCCGTCCCGGGGCCACCCGAAGGTAGCCCCCTCCTTAGAAAGTTACCTTCCCTGGAAGCCTGACAGCTGATCGTTTGCGAGGACCCCTCTGTTGTCATATTCGGGGTCCTCGTCGCCTGGAATTTTCCGCTGTTTCTTTTCGGTAGCCGGAGCGTTAGAGCTCGGCGGCCATTCCCGTTCTCGCGCATGCGCCTTCACCATTTTGATAGATGGCAGTCCAGTCTCTTCTTGAAAGCTTCCAGTGATGAAGCTCCCACAACCTCTGAAGACAAGCTGTTCCATTGGTTGATTGTTCTCACTGTCAGAAAAATCCTCCTTATTTCTAGGTTGAATCTGCTATCATGTCTCCCCTGGTTCTTCTCTTTATTAGACTAGCCATGCCCAGTTTCTATAACTGTTCTTCATATATTTTGGTGCACTAATAATCTTTGTTGCTTTTCCCTGTACTCTTTCTAGAGTCTCAACATCTTTTTTATAGTGGTGCAAAACTGGATGCAGTATTATTATCAAAGCTTTATAGAGTGGTATTATCCTTTTCCCCAGAAAATAAACCTCCCCAGATAATAAGCCCAATCTGGCTTTTGAACACATGCACTAAAATAAGCCCTCCCCTGAAAATAAGCCCTCCCTGAAAATATTGCAACACAGCAGCAGCCATGAGGTGGCCACGCTCACTGCCTCCTGCACCTCAAAAATAATAAGACCTCTCTAAAAATAAGGCCAAGTGTTTATTTCAGGGGTCAAAAGAAAATAAGACCCTTATTTTTGGGAAAACATGGTAGCAACTCATGTGATCTTGATGGAATCATTGGGTTAATGCAGTTTAGCATTGCACTGGCTTTTTTTTTTTTTTTTTGGCTGCTAATACACACTGTTAGCTCATATTTAATTGGTTGTCCACTAAGACTCCAAGATCTCTCTCACAGTTACTGCTACCATATTGAGCCTGGTTTTTCCCAATCTACATGTGTGCTTTTGGTTTTTCTTGCCTAAGTGTAATAATAGCAGCTCTGAGGAAATAAAATGGAGATTTGACTGAGCTTGCAGAAATGCTGTTGTTCAAGGAATGCCTTTCTTTTCTGCAAAGTAGCAAACAAAATCACATATTTTTGCTTGGAGTCCTAAATAGTATGGCTGTAGAACAAATAAAATCAACCTATGGGGAATTTTTTTTTTTAATCAAAGCAGAACTTTTGGAATAAAACAGGAAATTAAATCAGGCTCCTTCAAACCATTTGCAGCTCTTCAAATGCTCAAAGATTCAGTGGTTTTCCTGATATTTCTAGGATTATCCCAGACAATATACAAGGTCACAATTTTGTTCCCATATATGGAGAAAGAGGGGGAGAGATTTGAGTGGCACGATGGGCTCTCTAACATTAATCTGAAGAGGCAGCCAATTAATATTACCATGTTATTAAACTACCTACCTGTCAAGGTTTGTGAGAAGAAATATTTTATTGGCATCAGTACAAGAACCATTTTATAGAAAAGAAAGAGCAAGTAAAGAAAAATGGTTAACATATTAGCATTTTTGTTAATATAGGAAAAATGATAATTGAAGATGAAATCAAGAAGAAAAAAATAAACATAGGAAGATTTTGCCGTGGTTTTCGTATGCACAATTAAGGGAGAGGTTTCATATGGATAAAAAACAACTACCAATACAATCAATCTGTTATATATATATATATATATATATATATATATATATATATATATATATATATATATATATATGTGTGTGTGTGTGTGTGTGTGTGTGTGTGTGTGTGTGTGTGTGTGTGTGTGTGTGTGTGTGTGTGTGTGTGTGTGTGTGTGTGTGTGCGCGCGCAGAGAATTTTAAAAATTAATATTCAATTGAAACAAAAACTTTTCTTACTAATACTTATGGATAGTCTAATAGAAAAGACTCATAGAAGGTTGGTTATAAATATGGTAAGTGCAGAGAGGCTGTTATATGTACAAAGATGAAAAAATTTAGAAATGCTGAATATGTTGTGAAGATACCAGAAATTGCAAAATGGTTAACTTGATATGTTTGATAAGGGAAGGAGCAATAACTACTTTTTAAAACACTGGCAATCCTTTATGGACTTTTTGCTGAATATGGATAATCTTTGGATTTATTGAGTAAGAAGCAATGTAAATGAGAAGATGTTAACTATGTCATGTAATTTAGAAGGATGGAAACAGTATTAACCTTGTAACTGCTGTAAAAACAACTCGAAATCATTTCTTTAATTTTTAAATATCTTTTCTTTTTTTCACTAATTTTATTAAGAATTTTAGAGAAAATACAGGAACTTAATGTAGGGTGACCAGACGTACTGATTTCAGCATTACAAGCACGCTTTATAACAATTTTTCCAGTGTCCCTCTGCCTTTTAAAAAAGTCCCGATTTTCTGGCTTCATGTTGAAAGCCCAGTGGATTTGCTTAAGAAATCCTAACCGGGGGAAGACAAAAGACATCCTGTCTAATCCCCCTCTCTCTCTGTCTCAGTACTTTCATTGAAGATATTAAAACATTAAAGCAACAAAACGGACCCCCCCCCGCGCGCGCCGGTCGCATTCACCTCATTTTATAAGAAAAAAATGATCTAGTACCATAGAGCTGCAGGAAATGGCTAGAGAGGTCCCCAGTGTTACTTCCTGGATTTTCCGGAGGAGAGGGGCATGGAGGTTGGAGGACTCTCCAAAATGGTGGGAAAGTTTCTTTGAAACTTGGAGTTTCTGCCTGCTGGTAAGTGTGCTGGGTTTTTTTCTTTTATTTTTTAATGCATTTTAAAATAATGTAGGTTTTTAAAAATGTGCAGCTGCTGTTTTTTTATTCAAAACAATATGTGATGTGCCATGGAAAAATCATTAAAAAAAAACCTGAAAGAACAAAAGGTTTTTTTTAGGGTATTTTCCTGATCAAAACTATAATTGTTTCTGCATGACACCCTTAATCACAAATAGCCAACTACACTTCATTCTAAATAGTTTTATTTCCTTTATTGTATGTGATTACTCAAGTCCAAAAACTAATTGTTAATTGGATAAACTCAGCTCCACAATTTACTAAATATACAGTTACAGGAATTTCATGTATAGTATGCTGTCTCTTAGGGTTTATTGAACATAGGAGAATAATATGAGAGGGATTTGATGTAAAATAAGCTCTTTTAATGAATTCAAAATCAACGCAGCAGACAAGACATGGGAGTGAACACACTTTAACAATTTTTTTTTCTTTTAGCCATCAAATACTGCAGCAAGTGTGTCAGTAATAATAGCAAGACAGGCATAGGATTTTCCAGCCAGGTTAATTTTACTTTTTTATGGTTTTGATGTTGTATTTAATTTTATCTGTATTAGAAACTTATGAAGGCTGTGCAACATTTTGAGGTGATATAGAGTATGTAAAGGCATGAATACAGTAGAACCTCTGGTCACAACCATAATTCGTTCCATAACATTGGTCGTAAACTGATTTGGTCATGAATCAAACCTAATTTTGGAAATTTGGCGCTTACAAAAAAAATGGTGCAGAAGGGGAAATCAGCAGTGGGGGGGGGAGGGGGAGAATGTGAATATTTTGGTCAGAAGCGTTCGTGACCAGAGGTTCTACTGTATAACATCTTCACTTAAGACTTAAGATTCACTTAAGATATAACATCTTCACTTAAGATTCACTTAAGAACTGTGGCAAGAAAGGTGGTATAGTGACTAAAGTTACAATGGCATTGAAAAAAGTGACTGATGACCATTTTTCACACTTAGCGACCATTTTCACACTTAGCTACCGTTGCAGCATCCTCATGGTCACGTGATCAAAATTTTGATGTTTGGCAACAGATTCGTATTTATGATGGTTTCAGTGTCCTGGGGTCATATAATCACCTTTTGACAAAGTCAAATGGGGAAACCAGATTCACTTATGTTACTAACTTATCAGCTGCATTTATTCACTTAAGAACTGTGGCAAGAAAGGTGATATAGTGACCAAAGTTACAATGGCATTGAAAAAAGTGACTGATGACCGTTTTTCACACTTAGCGACCATTTTCACACTTAGCGACCGTTGCAGCATCCTCATGGTCACGTGATCAAAATTCAGATGTTTGACAACAGTTACAATTTATATTTGTAAATTGTAGTTATGTTGAAATAAAAAAAAACATTACAATACTATTTTTGCGTTGTATGAAAAATTTTGTTGCTCCGTATAAATTTTTTAATCACACCCCCCCCAACCCGGTCAAAGGTGTCTCTTTACCAATCTGAAAATCTGGTCACCTTAACTTAATGCAAAAAGTACATCATATTCTCAAAAAATAAGTAGTAAGAAAAAATTACCCCCTCCATTCCCAGAAAGTATATTAATCTCTGTCTGTTAAAATAAAACCAATTATCTCTTCATTCCCTACCTCACTACATTTTCTGTAAACTCATCGCTAAAACTTCAGGTCTACTTATTAATCAGCAATGGTCCAGTGAAAAATTAACAGAAACACCTAAGTATATAATCACCTTTTCCATTTAATCTAAATCCTCCTTAAACCACTTTAATAATCAAAATCGAATCCTAATTAACAATTAAACATGACATTTTAAAAACTACTAAACATTATCAAGAATATTTACCCCCTTTTATATATCAAAGAAAAATTAGTTGTTGCAAATCCATTACACTTACCAGTATTTAATTTTTCAATATTGAACTTTAATATTCAAGGTAACCATTAAAATATCACTAGAGGTAGCAATTCATTATCTAATGATTAACTTATTTATATCAATAAACCAATTTTGTATGTTTTCTCCCTACTTTCCAGCCAACCTTAAGTCCCACAGATAAAATTCTAACTCCTGGGTTGTTGGTTTTTTTTTTACTTTCTCTTGTGTCTCGAATTCTTGTCATCTTTATCCAAATCCATTTATAATTTCTGTGTAATAACTCCTTGTAATTGCTGATCTCCTATATTCCAAAGTAAAATTGAAGGTTCTTTTTATTCATTATTTATATGTCTTTTATAATTGTTAAATGATCATCCAATTCCACTTATAAATCCAATATTTACAATTTTTTTATTATAGGTAAGGTCCATCGTAAAGTCAATTTTGGTTATCTTCAAGGGTTCCCTTTTAATAACAACTTTGGGTTCCTGTATACCGTTAAAAAGCTCACACATTTCTTGCACCCACAAATTAAAATTTCATTTAAAGTAGTCATCTGCTGTCCTTTATTAATTGACCTTCAAAGTCTTTTTTATCAGTTTGAAATGTAAACATGACCATTTTCCCCCACAAGAGAATCTTTCTAATTAACTTCAAAGTCTTGCTTTAAATCAATCTCATCCAAAGCCTTAATGTTTAAGAACTTCCCCCCCCAAAAAACTACAATCATTGTTTTGCTGTACATTGCGAAAAAAAATGTAAAAAATACAGATCTTAAAAAAAGATGAAAACATGCATTTTTCTTTCTTTTAAATGGATTACAGTGATTCATAAACCTATGATTCCAAAAGTTTTTCAATCTTAAATAAACAATAAAATAAAGTAAAAAATAATAATAAAATAAAGCTCCAAGATTATTTAAAGAATAAAATTTAGTCAGACTTTAAGTCCATGAAAGGCAGCATTTACAGCTCAGAACATTTGGATTTGGATTTATTTCATTTATATGCGGCCCTTTTCCCCGAAGGGGACTCAGGGCGGCTCACAATTCAGTCAGGGAAAGGGGTACAGACAGGGGATAAAAAGACGAACATAACAGTGCACAATTTAAAACACACAACAACCATACCATTCGAGGAGGGGGACAGAAGCTCTTTAGCCCCAGGCCTGTCGGAATAGCCAGGTTTTAAGGGCTTTGCGGAAGGCCTGGAGGGTGGTGAGGGTTCGAATCTCCATGGGGAGTTCGTTCCAGAGGGTTGGTGCAGCCACAGAGAAGGCTCTCCTCCGGGTAGTCGCCAGTCGGCATTGGCCGGCGGATGGAATTCGGAGGAGGCCTAATCTGTGGGATCTGATCGGTCTATTGGAGGTAATTGGCAGCAGGCGGTCTCTCAAGTACCCAGGTCCAATACCATGAAGGGCTTTATAAGTGGCAACTAGCGCCTTGAAGCATATCCGAAGACCAATAGGCAGCCAGTGCGGCTTGCGGAGGATAGGTGTTACATGGGTGAACCGAGGTGCACCCACGATCGCTCACGCGGCTGCATTCTGGACAAGCTGAAGTCTCTGAATGCTCTTCAAGGGCTGCCCCATGTAGAGCACGTTGCAGTACTCCAGTCTAGAGGTCACAAGGGCACGAGTGACTGTTGTGAGGGCCTCCCGGTTCAGGTAGGGACGCAACTGGCGCACCAGGTGAACCTGGGAAAATGCCCCCCTGGTCACAGCCGACAGGTGGTGTTCGAAAGTCAGCTGTGGGTCCAGGAGGACTCCCAAATTGCGAACCCTGTCTGAGGGGCGTACTGTTTGACCCCCCAGCCTGAGAGATGGAAAACGTGGCCAATTAGTAGGAGGGAAACACATGATGAAGCTATGACTCCCATCTGATCAAAAACATTGGTTTCAGCCACTTACTCACAAAAAAACATTTGAAGGAGCAGTATGGTTAATCTCAATATCTCTTTTTGTTCCAGAGAAAATTTTGGCGGTGCAGATCTCACATCTATCTGCCTTCTGGCTGTACTAACGCATCAGTGGTGGGTTCCAGATCCCAGTGCAACCGGTACGGTGCAACGGGGCCCTGCGACCACAACAGGAACACGTGCAGTATGTGTGCATACATGCATCCTCACCTCCTGGGACACTCCGCGATGCTCCAGCTGCTTGACAGAGCATCGCGCAGGCATCATACGGTCTGTGTGCTTGCGCGGAAGCACCAAAGAGCTCATATACAGGTAAAGAGGATGGGTGGGCGAGTGGGCCCTCTGGAGCACCATACCAGAACGGTACCCAGTGCTCCCATCAAGCACAGGTATGCCCATACTGGGATTTACCATCTGCAACCCACCACTGTACCACATGCTCTGTCAGGAAAGTTCTCCCTAGTTCTAAGTTGTTTATCTCCTTGATTAGTTTCTGCCCATTGCTTCTTGTTCTACCCTGAGGTGCTTTGGAGAAAAGTTTGACTCTCCCTTCTTTGTGGCAACCCCTGAGATATTGGAACACTGCTATCATGTCTCCCCTAGTCCTTCTTTTCATTAAACTAAACATACCCAGTTCCTGCAACTGTTCTTCATGTTTTAGTCTCCAGTCCCCTAATCATCGTTGTTGCTCTTCTCTGCATTCTTTCTAAAGTCTCCACATCTTTTTAACATCGTGACAACCAAAACACTTATTCCAAGTGTGGCCTTACCAAGGCATTATAAAGTGGTATTAACACTTCATGTGATCTTGATTCTATCCCTCTGTTTATGCAGCCTAGAATTGTGTTGGCTTTTTTGGCAGCTGCTGCACACTGCTGGCTCATATTTAAATGGTTGTCTACTAGGACTCCAAGACCCCTCTCTGTTACTACTATTGAGCAAGGCACCACATATAGTGTACCTGTACATTTTGTTTTTCTTGCCTAAATGTAGAACCTTACTTTTTTCACCATTGAATTTCATTTTGTTAGTGCAAAATGTTCAAGTCTGTCAAGATCCTTCTGTATCTTTAGCCTATCTTCTGGAGTGTTGGCTATTCCTGCCAGTTTGGGGTCGTCAGCAAATTTGATGAGTTCTCCATCTATCCCCTCATCCAAGTCATTGATGAAGATGTTGAAGAGTACTGGGCCTATAACAGAGCGCTGTGGTACTTCACTAAATACTTCCCTCCATGTAGATGCAGTTCCATTGGGGATCACATGTTGAGTGTGATTGGTCAGCAGTTATGAATCCATCTGGTGGTGCAGCCATAAACACCACTTATTCTGTACCCCATAAGTTTGTACAGTTACTATATCTCTATATTAACACTGATTCTTGCTACAAGCCACAATCCTTTGTAAGTTCTGTTAATGATTAGGAAGATCTTATAGGAAATGCCAAGTTTCCTAACTAGCTATGCCAACTAATCTGCCATTCTACAAATTATTCCAGTGAGCATTCTTCCAATCTTTCTGAGAAGAGGACAAGCTTTTCTCAAGAAGCCCTGCTTATGGAATCCACCATAATCCCCCTCTCCCCAGGACTTGAGCTTCCCAACCTTAAATATACACTAATCAGAGGCAACAAAAGAGTACTTCCCTTTTTCTTTTTGCACTTTTATTATTGGCATATTTGTTTTTTTAGCTGCCTAGAGTTGTGATTGAAATACAGGCAGCCATATGCAATTTTCATACAAATAAGTCAGTGCCCATCCTTCAGTATGAAACTAACTTGACATTCCAGAAAAGCATGTGCAAAAGGAAGAACTTTGACACAGTATTTGAAGGTTTTCATTTTATGCTGGGCAAAATGCTTGCAGCATTGATTTACCACCATTTAGGATTTTAGTTGAGAAGCTGGAAAGTATTGTCCTTCCCTAATCTTTGCCTTAAAAGAGCTACAGGGAACACTTTTTAGAAATTTATTACAGTAAAAACCTCTGGAGAAATTCAGCTGACATAGTGAAGGGTTAATGTCCTCTACAGATTTCACAGCTCTGTTGTTTTCCAACCATTTTGCTAAAAAATGAAGCAGGTGCAGGCATTTTAATACTTTCCCATTACAGCCCACAGATTTTTTTTCTTAATCAAGTCTCAACATGCTTACATTTTGCCCTCAAGTAACAAGCTTGAATCAAATAATGCCTTCCACAAATTCCAAATTTCATTTAGAATCAAATCAAGTCTGATTTGTATAGGCCTATTGACTAGGTGAGCTGGGCTATTAAAGCAGACATAACTCTAACCTGACACTGAATGAAAGCATTTGGGCCACAGCTCACATAAATAAACACCTGAGCATGTGTTTTGGCCAGTTCTGGGTTTAATATAACAACATGGAAGACAATTGAAAACAGTGGGGAAAGGGGAATGCTCTCAGTTGGGCTTCACTTGTGCCAAGAATATACAGGAGATAGGTTTTCTCTGAGCAAGTCCAATTCCTTATTATCGTTACTTCTGGCCATTTACTTGCATTAATCTCTGGAGATGAAGATACTGAGTTGAAGAGTGATCAGGAAAGTCTGTTTATTGTTATTCTAAGGTTGCCAGCAAAGAGAGACAGCAAAAGGAAGGAAGGGAACATTAGAAGTCCAGGGCTAGAACAAAACATCTAGAATAGCAAGTGGTATGAAAAGATCAAACATTCTTTAGATATTTACTTTATTCTTTACCTCCAGCTTAACAGAAACTACAGCCATGGAATTCCTGATATATGCTTATGATGTCTGCTTGATGAGCCCTACTTTCTGATGCAGACTGATACATGAGATGAAGTCTCCTAGCATTTAATTGAAACATGGTTTATGAAACATGAAACGAAGCAGAACTTTTGTGGGAGTAACCAAGAAGGTTTTTATTTAGCATATGGAAAATACATAGACTTATAATAGCTCAAATGTTAATGTCCAGTCCCCCCAGATATTCAAGGACAGGGTGGTCTATGTTGAAAAAAATCAGACATTGGGCTGGTGTAAACTCTTGATGGACACTTGGACGCAATGGGGTGAATATTTTGTCAAGCAGCACCATAGTCACACTGAGGGTTAGAGACCCCACTTAAACAATAAGTCCTGGCAGACTCCATGTTGGGTATGGATCTGTTCAGCGTTGACCAATGCTGTCAAGGAAGGTCAAAACCTGGCAGATTTTGTTTAGGGTCATCTGCGTAACTGCCTGTATCTAGGTATTCAGCAGCCCATTTGCCTTTGCACTGTGTGTTGATGTCAAAGTTGTTAGATACTTGTTGAGCAAGTGCCAGAGAGGGTTTCCTGGATTTAAGCCTGCCAATTGATAGATGAGGAAGATCAGCATGTACAGGAAGAAGTGGGTTTCTCATAATTTTGTTGTACTCCTTCACTAAGGCTTACTGCCTTCATAGGGCTGGTGGTGCAATGTGGCTCAAGATAGGGAGTCAGCCAGGGGTAAAATCAACTTACCTTCACTACCAGTTCACAAATGTAAGTGCATGCACAGAGAATCAAAAATGGGACGATGATGATGTCTGGGCGGAGCCTCCTGCCACCATCATTACCGGTTCACCCAAACCAGAGAGAATCAGCTGAATAGCACCACAGGGAGTCAGAAAGTAAAGTAGATTTTATGCAACTGCTTATGATCCACATTGTATCTTTTAGCCTAGCATCGATCTTGCTGGTGTGGCAGCTATGAACCAAACAAGGGCACAGTATTCAGCAATGGAGTAGACTAACCCTAGTGCTTATAGTCAGGGAGCAGAGGCTGAGGCTCCCCATCTTAGTTTCTGAAGTAAGTTGTTCCTGATATTGATTTTAGCTGACATATTCTCTAGGTGTTTCTTATAGGAGAGGGTCTGATACAAAGTTACTCCAAGGTATTTGGGGTGGTGATCATAAGGGAGTAGGTTGTTATTCAGGTAGGCCTTTGGGGTGTCATTGGCGAGTTTGTTGTTGAGATGGAAACAGGTAGTCACCATTTTTCTGACACTGGGTATGAGTCTCCTGCCAGCAAATAATTTACCCAGGGACTCCAGGTCCTCAGAGAGAAGGCAGTCCAATACTTCCATGTTTTTATCTTGCACTGCTAAGGCAATGTCATCTGCATATCCACATTTACAATCCCTTGTAGCTGGCATATCTGAGATTTGAAGATTGAACAGTGTGGGTGCCAGTACAGAACCTTGTGGAAGGCCATTGTTGAGTCTTCTTAACTTGCTAACATTGTCCCCCATAATGATATGAAAGGATCTATTACTGAGCATGCTGTTTATTAGGCGATAGATGGTTTTACCAGGGATGATATGACTCAATTTGTAAAGCAGACCCTTCTTCCACATGGTATTGTGTTCTGACCCCCTCCTCCGTCCAGTAACGAAAGCCAAGACAAGCGTAAAATGGAATGTCTTTTAATAACAAGACCAGACTTTCGGTGGCTGAAAGCCAAATAAACGAACAGATAAGGACTTTGGCAGCAAGTCCGACAAACCTTGGCAGCAATGCAAACAAACTCTGGCAGCAATCCAGCCTGCCAAGTTTGTTTCTCTTTAGTCAAACGTTGACTTCTGCAAGAAGGGTGTGGCACAAGCAGTCTCTTTTATAGTCTGGGAGAGGAGCTTAATGACCATCAGCTGAGCGTAATTACCTCCTGTAATTATGTAGTTGTTCTTGATGAGTAGCCCTTCGAGGGCGTGCATCCCGGAACAACTCACAGGTGGTTTCTGGATCACTCTCTCGTCTCCTCCCCACTGATCCAAGGCTCAGGAGCCACCTGGTGGCCAATCAGTCTCTCTGCGCCCTGCTCGGAGTAGGAACCCTGTCCAGGGTCCTCCACATCCTCCAGGGCCGACTCATAGGGCCCCTCGCTGTCAGAGTTTGGTGGCAGCTCCAACGGCTCCTGCCGGGCCACAACAGTATTGTATGCTGCTGTCAATGAACACAGCTGTGGTTTTTAAGCCTCTCTGGAAACCATCCTCGATATGTCCTGTTAGCTCAGCCTCTGATCAACACAACTGTGATTACAACAAAAGCTGGCTTGTTCCATGAGCAGAAATGTGTCTTTTATGGGTCCAATTCTGCTTATGATAAGTTTGTCCAGAAATGTGTAACCTAGTAGGTATGTGACCTTGTACCAACACCCAAGAAGGCAAATTTCTGATGCCTTCCCTGGGATGAAGTGACTTAAATAATATTTTTTTCATAAATCTTGCAATTGCTGGATATCTTTAGCTATCTTTAGCTAAAGCAAAGCCTGCAAACTGAGTACTCTAATGGCATCCACAAAAAAGGGGAGAGGAAGAGGGAGCCATACTTTCTCTTCCCAACCCATTTGAGGAGCTTTTAAATCAGGGATGGATGGTTTACATTTCATTACTGAATTTCCTTGCGTCAATGCCTTCTCAAAGCTATCATGCATTCTCCCCCACTTGCCATATTGACCCAATAAATGATTCCTACAAGGCTAAGTCATCAGTAACAAATCAGCAAGCGTACTCTAGATTGATTGGGACTGCTGAGAAATCGTGACTTGCAATTAAGCACTTAAACACATGATTTAACTTATGCAAATTATGATCCCCAGGGCTTTGCAAGCGTGACACGCTGTCAGTAGATGTCTCTGTGTCCAGCCTTTTCTTGTAAGCCCCTGAAGAAGCTTTCCATCAGCTTTTTTTAGTATCATGGCACAAGGGCCTGGCCTTGTTTCTGCATCTAGATAATCTTTTATTGTTGATTTGAACAGAGAAAGAGAAGAGAGAAAAAGCTCTTTGAATATTTTTTTACTCCAATGTCAGGTTTTCTTTGCAGCATAAAATAAGATTTATACTTATTTTTCCCCATATATAATGGTGAAATATTGCTTTAAAGGCGCTATTTTACCATTGGGGAAAAAGAACATTTAAAAAAAACATAATTGAAGGTTGACTCATGCACAGAGATGAGAAGAACATTTGTCACTGGAACAATTTTAGATTTCTCGTGTATGTTCATATGTCACCCTTGATTTTCTTCAGGGGGCAACTCCAAAGTTCTGAATCACTAAAGTCAATAAAGAACGCTGCAGTCTGAAGCTGTAAACAGAGTTTTCAAATGGGATTAAAACCTTTGCTAAATGGAATTTACCTGAGTATACATTATCAAAACTCAGTAACAGCCAGCACAAGGTTTTTTTAATCTGTGCACAAAAGCTAAATAAGGTTAGACTTGAACAGAGACCAATAAGGAACTTTGAAGCTATAGACTAAAATTCAGAATGTCCTTGGGTATATGGTAGAAGATAATGGCAATCTGATTTTGTTAGTGCTACCAAGAAGGCTACACAATTGTATCCATGTATGCACTAAGATCAATCTCAATTTTAAGGGCATCTTTACTTTTTTATACTACTGAAACTCTTATTGTGTTCATCCATTTTTCTGTTTGTACCCTCAAGTTAGTCCAACTAATACATTATACTGCAATTTTTGAAGCAAGGTTCTTAAATCTGCTAACATGAAGAGTGCATAAAAAAAGTTCAAGTGCAATTAGTACCATGGAATTGCAATTTCCATGATGTTCAGGCCAGCTTTATTGCTAAAACTGTGGCTGTTCCATGGTTCCTGTGGACATGTAATTGTGAGTTCCAATGTTCCCTGCCAGCCTCCCATAAACAAAGTCAATGAGGAAGTCAACAGAAAGTCAGAAGTCACTCCTGTTCCTACTGCTTTCTTACCAACCTGTGGTTATTCTGTTTGTCTGATTACTCCAATGGGACAGTCCAGCACTATGGTAAAAAAGATATGGTCAACCTAAAATTTAATGTTCATTCTGGTCACACCAGACTGAATTACCTTTCTCTCAAAGGATGACCCACTGGGTCACAGAGTCGTCTAGTATATTACAAAAGTCTTTTAGGTTCAGAAGGCACTGCTGGATACTAAAATAGTCTATTAAATGTTGTATAAGAGCACTATTTGATTCCTACTACAAGCTAGCCCTTGGAAACGAATTTTGTGGATATCGCGAAGAGCTTCCTGATTAAAACAGCAGTTTAAGTGCTGAAATACTGGAAGTCTGACTTATAAAGTGAGGTGGGCAACCTATGACCCTCCAGACGATGCTGAATTATAATTCCCGCGATCCCTGGCAATTGTCACTGCTAGCTAGTAAAGTAACATGAAGCAATATGTGGAGCCCATATGTTTTCTATTAGACATTGCCTAAATGAGATATCATAACTTAAGGATCCTGATAGCTTTCTAATGGCATTTACAGATTCTCTTGCCAAAATAGCTTGGTTCAACAGAGGGCTTGGCTGATCTTTGGAATGAAGATCTTGGTCATTAACATAGCGGTCCCGGAACTTTTCTCTCCATTTAGAAATATACATAATTTTAAACAACTGTTGGTAATAGTGATGAATATTCATGATGGGTTTAGCTGAACATAAGCTACAAGTCTGTTGTTGGGGATCCGTTTGTGGAAAACATAGCAATGAAGAAATCTGATTTCATGATCAGTGTTATATTTGCAGAGAATTAGAATTTAGATGTTTAGCCCAATTTGATGAATCAAATAAAATTGTAAACATCACAGGAAAATTAGAACTAATTAATAATTTATAATAAATATCTTTTCCAGTTGTTTGCCTTTGGCTGTAAAACCAGATCCAGAATTTTTGGAATAGAAAACTATGTTGTCATAAACCAATTACTATATGTTATGCCCACTGAACGATCTGTCCTTGCTGTTTGATGGTAAGACAACCAAGGAAAGTGATTGGTGAATTCTGCTAGCTTCTTTTCTCTTTCTACTGTGGAAAGAAAAAGAGGAAACAATTGTTGTTTGGTAGCAGAGAGGCTGTGTGGAGGTTTTCATGAACAGATTGGAAAACCATCTGGAATGGTTATGAGAACTGGTGCAAGGGGTAGGACTAGAAGACCTCCAAGGTCCCCTCCAACTTTATGATCATATACAAATTATATAGGAAAAACTATGTGGAATATATACACTTATGGATCTAATGACAAATTGTTTGTCAACTTTGCAATTCTGATATGTATTTGAGACTAGTTACCATAGGAATTCCATGGTATTTCCAATATTTGCTAGGTATATTTGGACAGTTACATCTGTTGAATTCTTTATTTAGTTCAGATGCCCTAGCAATCTCTGAAGCTTTAGTAGTACTGACTGCAATGAGAAGAGTTTTATGAGGCTACATCAATAATCCAATATTATCAATTATCCAAAAATAAATATGAATAATATAAATAAATCTGCTATGGTGAATTGGAATATCCTATATTATAAAATCAATGATGTCAGATTTTAAGGAATGCCAACCATATTTCCTATGGTTTGAAAACAAACAAAACATATTAGACTCCCAGAAACAATCTTTAAAAGAGTGGATCATGCTTTCTTTGTTGTGTATGCAATAAATTTGAAGGTATGTTAGCATATATGTTATGCTCATTTCCATATATGTTGTTCATTTTGGATTAGATAAGATCACTTTCAAATATCTTAACTGAGTTCTGAGGATACAAGGAAGGCAACATCATGAGCATGTTGCATAGAAATAAAGTTCATGCTACAATGGAACATGATAATCAGCCTTATGAATATCAGATCTAGGTTGTAAAAACCTGGATAACAATTAGATGCCAGAAATATAACATTTTTACTTGTAGTTTAATGTTGTCTAGACATGTAGGGATAGCAGCTCTAGCCATTATCTTTGGATCCTGAATACTTTTGAATTAAGCTGCTTGAATTATTGTCTCTTTCCCACTGAATCTGTCTGCTGTTGATCTTAAATGGTTATGCCAAAGTAGAGGAGGTCTTTCTATTTTTTGCTTCACTCTATATGTAGACCTCTTTTCCCTTTTGAAGTTTCTATGCACCTTCAGTTATCTGCAGCCATTGGAAAATGCACCTTTCATCTCAGGTTTTTGAAACTCATTAGACTATAACTTTGTGATATTGTTGTTTACTTGTTTAAATTGTCATGCTGTCATTGTAGCACATGATGATTTTATTTGGTATTTTAAACAGGTTGCAATATTTTGGTTCCTTTGTTAGCTCTCTTATAAATCTCAATTGAGAGGACATATTGTGGGATGCAAATTATATTATAAATAAAGATTATTGTGGCAAATCCATAGTCTACTAGGCCTAGAGAGAGGTATCAAAGTAATGCATGAAAGTACCTGTTTGTACGTTGTTCCACTATACAAGAATTTTCTTCCCCTCCCTTTTTCCCCACACATCTTTTTTAACTGTCAACATTTCTCCAGCATTCTCAGCAAGGCATTCTTAGAGCTAAAATTTGAGTCATAGCCTTCTGTTAATACTGTTGTTTCATTATATACAGTTGTTTCGGGGATAGAGTCTATGGACAGAAGATTTGCATTCAAATGCAAACATTAGACAATAATGCACACTTGAGCTGTTGCAAAATAAAATGCATTAAAACTCAATGATTTGGACGTTGCCCAAAGTCTCTTTCTCATTTGCAGTAATGGATAAGAAAACTTGTAGTAGGTTGCAGGCTGATTGTGTCAAGCATTTGGTCTCCCAGTTTGATTAGCCTGCTGCCCCCAAGACATTCAGCAGCTGAATGTGATGGAGAGAGCAGTGTCTTTCCTGACAAGTGGTGACATTGCCAGCAACCTCGTAATGGAACATCATTTTGCTGTGGTGGAAAAGGCCTGAGGCTTGGCTCTGGGAAGCGTGGGCATCCCTTGTTTTTTCTCTTGCAGAATCACTACGAAGAGCAGCATTTAAATATGACTGGGATGCAATGAGAAGCATTACAGTTTTGATGGCTGAGAATGTCCGTGAGAGGCCATTGACATATCCGTCACAATTCGAATTCGCAATCGTGAAAGGTTGCAAATGATTCTGTTAACAGAGCTGTACAGATGATTCTGTTACAGATCCTCTGTTGCAGAGGATTCTGTATCCCTTACCTGGAAGCAGATCACTTTTCAAAAGCATCGCTGTGCTAATGGCTGAACTGCCTGTTAGCTCGTGTGGGAAATGTAAGTTATCCTACTTTCTGCAAAGTGAGTCACTCTAAGTAGTTTAGATTATTGCTATATAATGGGGACGTTTGGCACATACTGCCTATCATCAAAGGATCTCATTAAATGGAAAAGCTCCAGAAGCTATTTCCCCAGACTGTTGCACATTTGGCCTCACTTCTAATCATGCATATCTGTAACGTTACTGGCCCCAGATGGTGACATGCACATCTGGACCTGCACTGACCACACACTACCAGGGAGGTGAGAGATGCATGCCTGCTTGGATCAAAGTAGCATAGAGACACAATTTTTCACTCCTGGGATTCTTTCTTTTTTTAAAACTAGCACTTGCTACAGCAAATAAATAACTTGCTTGTTTGTTATATTTATGTGGCTGTCATTTTCAAATGATGTATCTCTGAACATCAGACAGGACATAAAAAGCAATTTTAAAAATACAACTAAATTACAAATTAATACCAATGACACTTAGACTTATATACTGCTTCCTAGTGCTTTACAATCCACTCTAAGTGGGTTACAGAATCAGCATATTGCCCCCTCTCCCAAGCACACAACAATCTGTCTTCTCATTTTACCAATCTCTGAAAGATGCAAGGCTGAGTCAACCTTCAGCTTGTGAGGATTGAATTCCTGGCAGTGTGCTGAATTAGCTTGCAATATTGCATTCAGCTCTTGGTTTCATATTATGAAAAGGCTTAGAGGGAGGCATCTGAATGGCTTCTCCAAATCTTCCAATTGCTCTTTTGTAAATGCAAATGTGGGAGGGGAACTTTTACCGGATTATCAGGTGAAATACTTCAAAAAAAATCCTGCAGCCACAAAAACTGTAAAACAATCTTCAGAACTCAGCAGCACAAGCAAAACTGTGAAAAACATGAGTTTCTCTCCCCTAAATGTTTCCCAGGCTTTCACAACTCTACAAATGCCATGATCTGCTTTTTCAGCCTGGCGGGTTTATACATTTGCTAATGAAGAAATTATTAAAATGTTACCAATGGAGTTATTCAAAAAATATGGTGGGTTTTAACTTATTCCTTTGCACTATGCAAGAATACAGGATTTTTGCTCACTAGTGTAGTAGGATAGAAGAATCATGGCAAAATTGGGAAAAGCAAAACAAAAACAAAAAACCAGGGAGGAATAATACAAGCTTAAAATGGCTAAATGTCGAGATTGTTCTCTTCACAGACTTTCATGTGATGCTACCTTTCTAATGTAATGTATCTATTTTTCTCCAGCAGTGCATATCTTTAGTCAAAAGTAAGTGAATAACTGGAGTCCTTTTCACATGAAAATGGAATATTATGACGTATCATTCTTCTACAAAGGAGTATTTACTTACTAAGCATTTCCTCTGATGGATTAATGTAAAGAGAGATCAGAAAGGATCTGACTTCCCCATTGATTTTGCTTGTCAAAAGGTTGCAAAAAGTGACCCAGTGACCTTGGGACACAGCAACGGGCATAAGTATGAAGCAGTTGCCAAGCATCTTAATTTTGATCACTTGATCATGGAGATGCTACAAAAGTCATAAGTGTGAAAAATGCTTATAAGTCATTTTTTTCAATTCTGTTGTATTTTTGAACAGTCACTAAATGAACTGTTGTAAGGACTTACCTGTATAGGATTCCACTGCATTTTTAACACTATTTGTCAATATATTTTCTTGTTCCATGGCAGCTTGATAGCACTCCCTTCTTGTGGCCACCTTACCAGCAAAGCTTCAGTGTATACGAGCTCTCCAAATGGTTGGCCTTCTTTTTTGACATCAGTAGTACACAGTGCAGCTACTCTGCACTGATTAATTTCCTTGGAGTGTTTTTCTCCCTCATGAATTATCTATTGTACCTTTCATTGAAGGGTTCTTGGGCAAAGATCCTATGGGTAAAAACCTTCACTGACGTCAGTCCTGCTCTGCTATAGTCCAGACAACAGGTGCTTAAAAGCATTTTCTCCCTTTTCCCCTTCTGTCCTCTTGTGAAACTGCATGAGCTTTTTCATCCCACTTAATTTATCCATAAAGTGGAAATTTTTATTTCAGCTGTGTTTGCATCATTAGTTCACTAGCAATCATCTACATCTAAATTATCCATGCAAGCCGCTTCACTTATTGAGCCCTCTTTACAGGAAAAGAGTAGCAATCAAATCAGTCAGCCCAAATTATCCTTGACTTTAACAAAGGACGCTAGGATCACTTTAAGAAACAGCTTTCATTGCTTATAGGGAGCATATTATACAAGAGGATGGTCTGTAGCTCCACAGCACAAAAGCAAGTTTAAAATAAAAATGGTTGATAAAGAGAATGCAATTTTCATTGTCGCTGTTTGTTGTATTCTGTATTTTATTAAAGCTGGCTAAATATAAATTAGACAAGCTGCAATAGTTGGCAGATGAACAACAGGAAAACTTTTACAGCAAATCTGCGCCCCTTGAAATTGCAGCATGGAGATTTGAATGTGATAAAACAAGTTATTAATAACTGGATGGATTGAGAAGATCACAGTCTTCTCTTACTTTTTCCATTGTGTGAGGTGGATTTTTATTATTTCCTAGATTGGGATGTCAAACTCACATTGTCACGGTGGTGTTATGTGATGTATTGATACTTGTTTCCCTTCGCTAAACCGGACATGGGTGTGACCAGCGCATGATGCATCCAGCCTGCAGGCCACGAGCTTGACAGCCTGATATTTGTAATGAAAGCTCTTTCTTAAAGTGATCTTTTTCATTGCCTCAAATAG
Organism: Thamnophis sirtalis; assembly: GCF_051295495.1. Classification (NCBI taxonomy): domain Eukaryota; kingdom Metazoa; phylum Chordata; class Lepidosauria; order Squamata; family Natricidae; genus Thamnophis; species Thamnophis sirtalis. The sequence goes on along the minus strand of NW_028261383.1, from coordinate 110,128,864 downwards.
GATTTGACCAATGGATTTCTTTTGTTAAAGAATTATGCTTTTACAATGAGAATACATACCATATTTTTCAGAGTATAAGATGCACCTTTTTTCCTCAAAAAAGAGGCTGAAAATCTGGGTGTCTCTTATACACTGAATACAGCATTTTTGGCCTCCTGAAACCCAGTTCTTTTCACCAAAATGACCATGCATCGTTTGTAGGAGGCTTTCAGAGTGCTCCTGGGGGCTGGGGAGGGCAGAAATAAGTGAAAACAGACTGTTCTTTGCTCAATTTTGCCCTCCCCAGCCCCCAGGAGCACTCTATAAGCCTCCTACAGGCTATCCATGCCCATTTTTTGACAAAAATTGGGCCCACTTTTGCAAAAAATGGCCATTTTTTCTCATTTTTGGGCCCTCACCCACCCACTATATTCCTCATATGATAGTATGTAGAGACATGGCCTACCCTACATTCAATAAGCACAATCTGTTAAAGAATGGACAACAGGAATACCTTTTAGACAATTGAATATCCTAATTATTGATCTGAAAAAATATTAATGCACTGTACTGTAAATATAAATGCCATTCTAAACTTGTAGCAAATAACCAGATTTATTGGAAAACTTGAGTTCATGGGCTCATTTTATGAATTCATAAGTTTGGATAATTATTTCCACTATAATATTTGCCTTAGAACACAAAGCCTTTTGTAGATATGCAATTTTCATTTTTACACACTCATTGTAATTCATTCCTGCACCTTAATAATTATAAATTAAAAACCCTTATAACTTTTCTTCAAGACATAGTAATAATAATTATGATACTATATCTTTTATTTTGGCATATGTTTAGCTAAATTGTGACATTTCCAATCCCCTATTCTGGTGATGATCAACAGCTTAGATGACTAAAGTGGGGCGGATCCCAGCCGCTCTTAGCTCGAGATAGATTAGACTACATGTACCATGTTGAAAGTCATGAAAAAAGGACAGCCCAAACTTCTGACTTCTTCTCAGATGCAGTTGACAGCTCTCTTTTCAAGAGGATTCTCAACATGGCATAAATATGTTCAGTGCAGAAGATACATGGTTTTTTTCCTGCTCCATCCATGTTAGGGTGGTCAAGGGATTTCTACGTAGATGTTGGTGGTTTCATGCTCCAACATACATTTTTTGCACTTCATGATATAATATGGCCTGCCTGACCCACGCCAACAGAGGATGCATGTTCCAATCATGGAATTTCAGCAGGCGGGGTCCACCCTTCTGACCTTCTGTAAGGTCCTGAAGACCTGGGTCTTCTTGGGGGTCCCAAGGGGGGAGAATCTAGCTGAAAGTAGTTGATGAATTAAGAGGCAATCCCACTTCTCCCCCCTCATCCAGTTCCCTCCCTCCCCATCTTTTAACTATAACTTTATCTTTGATTGTAACTCCATCTTTATTGATCTAGAAATATTTATATCATGGTTTTACTGTATATATTTAACACTGCAAACTACCCACCATCACTTTGAAACAAAATGGGTATGTTTTAATAAATAAATGTCAGCAATTTATCATAACTATTATTTATTATGACTATAAGCAACTTTCAGAATCAACTTTAAGTTCAGTTAATGGACCCACTTATACCAAATTTGAGACAAATAGAGAAGATTTTCTCTAAAGAAAGTAGTGAATGATAGCGCCACCTCCTAAATAGGATGGAGTTGCTTACAAAGTTGTGGAAGAAATGATTTGAAATGAATGAAATAGTCCTTTCAGTAATTCAATAATCATTTACTAGTTAAGAAAACTCATAAAAATTATTATTCAATCATTTAAATGTAAAGGCTAAATGAACCAATAGTAAAAGCAAGAATCTTGATCTTTGTAAATCATGAATATTTATACTTAACTTCAGTCAATAGAGTTTAATGTGTTGCCCTTCAACGATCTACCATTGTGATATTCCAAGTGGTAATGTGATCATGCCTCTGATCACTCCATTTCTTCTGTGCATGCCATTTAACCCAAATGTCATTTCCTGACAGGCCCTAATTCCCGGTTAACTAAATATGATTGAGGATTTAGAAAAATTCAGATGAGTTTTCACAACACATTGAATTATAAATTACTCAACCCTATTTTACCATTCTGTGTGAACCCAGTCACAGGGACTAATTATCCATTATGCAGAAATACATTGATGCCATCCACTTGCCCATCTTTACTTTGAACAAATTATTTCTGCACTATGCTCTTGCTGGCTTTCTTTTTTAATTGCTTTGAACACCTTGACTCTGTTTCGGATCAATTCTACTGTGTTCTTTTCCCATCAGTTCATCTGTTGCTGTTTCCAAGCAACCACTACAAAGTGGAACCACAAAACTCTAGTGTCATCTCCCTGTTGCTATGGCAAATATAGGAATCTTACAAACTCTTTCTTTCAATAATAATTTGAAATAACCATGGTTTGTATATACCGGCACAACTTTTTACTAAAGAAAGCAAGTATAAATTTTTGGCCTGATTGTTTATTTCAATGATTTATTTAGATAGGGAATAGACAAATTCATGCCATGAAAATATTTTTGATTACCAACCATACAATCCTTTACTTTTTATCACAATAACTGTAATATATTGCAATAATAACTTTGAGGAATAGGAGCAATAGCCACAGACAAGATGATTATTGGCTAAGAGAATTCTGTATCCAAAGCAGGGATGCAAATTGAGAAAACAGATTTGATTCTTCTTTAGTTCTTTTTAGACTTGCAAAATTATGCAACTGTAATTCTATAATAAAATAAGTTTTACTATTCATAACTTTGGTTTCCAAGCCTGGCCTAATTAGGACTGACAAGAAACTTGCAAGTCTGAATGTGTCTCTCACATCCTGCCTTTATCTTAAATAGAATACAATTCTCTGCCTTTAACCTAAAGAAACAATCCAATTCTCTTCATGATCTTGCTAATATATAGCTTAAATTAACTCGGTCTCAAATGTTTTGGAATGTACAATTTTCATAATGCCAGGGCAATTGTCTTACAGTTCTAGGTTTTTTAATCCTAACACATCAGAAAAGCAGAAGGTTGAGGAGAATTGCTTCATCCTGCAATGTAATTAGATCCTTTGCCCATTCTTGTTGGTAATGTTCACACTGTGGAATGTTTCTTTGAAATAGTGTGAAGAAGAAGAAGAAGAGATAAACTAATCACCTTTTCTCCTTGACAGTCTCAATCTTTAAAATGAGAATGTGAGAATGTGCTTTATTTTTAAAAGGCAATAGTGTTGGGGGAGGAAAGCTTCCAATTGTGTGATTTAGTAACTTAAAATAAAACAAAACTGGATTCTCATTCCTGGATGGGAAATCATTTTTGAAGAGTCAATCAGAAAGAAAAAAAAGTTAAATCTTTTTCCTTCTTCCTTGAGTTGATAGAGAAAAAAAAATGAAAACATTCTTTAACATTCATACTTAATGTAATTTATTCCACTTCAATCAGTGAGAAATTAATTATGGTAAACAAAGAACCTTACTGAGGTAACCAGATCCACAGAATGTAAGGTATTCACACTTGAAATGACAATTTCCATTCCAATTCATGCTTCTTCTTTCCAGTTTCTTAAAGTAAGAATAGTATAAAAATAGCATACAGTAAAACTTACATTCAATCTATTATTTCCATTTGGGTTACTTAAAGATAATGATATCACTGAGTAAAGTTCAGTTCCTGACATCTGCATCCATGTTGTTTCCCTGACAGTAAACTAAAGGTGGCTTGCCACCTTGTGTTTTTTTTTTCAACCTCAGTCAACCTTTTTCAATCTCAGTCTGGTCAATAACTTTGAATTTACAAGTAAAATTTACTCTCATATGAATATGAACAATTACAGTCTTCCATGATCTGAGATCAACCAGGTGCTTCCATCTCGAATGTCACTTAAATACAAAGTTCAAAGCAATACTGATACTAATTGGTGATTATTTCTATGACTCTGCTTCCCCCTTCAAGCAATATCCATAGTTTTACAAAGGCTAACAATGGTGGGTGGAATAGTTTAAACATCACACTAAATCAATACAGCCACACCAACAGTGGTTGCAAAAGCCTACCTACCTCCTTTGTTTTGCATGGGACATGGCTTACATGAACTTAAGTGTAGAAGGGGCTTCACTCTAATATTTTCTAATGTAGAAATGGTGCCTTTGCTTTGAAATGTAGCAGAAGGGGGGAGGGAGGGAGGGAAAGATTGTTTATGGTTATTGTTAGAAAGAAAAAGGTATTTGTTAATTTCCAGTATGAGGAACCAATGTACTGTGCTATTTTCAACCTTGTAGTATTCAATCGCAACACCATTCTCCAAGCCAGTTCTATTCTGCTAACTCCAGGTACTGCATTGTCTTCTATCCTGACTTTTTTTTGTCTTTCTTATCAGCAACGGTTAAGTCTGGAGTGTTATGTGGCAGATGCTTGTCTGTTTGAATTCTAAAGTCGTAGAACACTTTAATTTCCTTATTTTCTTTCACATTGTCTACTTTGTGATTCTATCACTTCTTGATTTCACTGAAATGGTATTTCTTGCAGATTTTCCTGTGCACCGCTGTTGGTATTTTATCATGGCATTATTTATATTCAGATTATGAAGACTTCTTGCAGCAGCTAAGTAGATGGCCCACTGTTTGTTCAGTTTCTTTGCAGAGGTGGCATTTGCTGTCTGTTGCTATCTTCTTAATTCTGGCTTTTCACACTTTTATCGCCTTTTAACTACCAAATTTTCATAGGCAAAAAGTTATGACAACTAAATTAATTATAATGCAGTATCTTAGATTACAACTCCTTTATACTGAACTTCTTATATTAGACTCTTTTTTGAGTGAGAAATAAACCTCTCTATATTTAATGGGGTAATCTTTCAAACAATTACAGCAGAGATAATAAGTAACCTGATGCCTTTAACTTTCTACCATCTTCAGTAGCAATTGTAATCCAAATCACAGAAGGTACTGGTGTATTTTGCTAATGGAATATAGAGTTCCAGTAACATTAACTAACCCCATTACAGTGGTCCCACTGTTTTTATCTCTGAGAAAAGTGTAACATCCAGAGGACAGTGAAATATTTTTAACAACAGAATAATTGAATTATGTGTTATATCAATACATCTCACCCACCTGCAGAAACATATTCATGAAAATATGGAGACATAGAAGGATAACAACATGATATCACATTGGGTATGATTTTTCATCTGCTATATTATATCTCACACTGTTCTGTTCTCCACCTCAATCCAATACACACATAGAAGCAAAGAAATAGGAGTTACTCAGCTGTGATAGCAGTGTGTGCTATGCCATTTCAATGCACTCTTGGCCAAATGCAATGAATAGAAATCATTAAAAAAAGGAGTAGTGCAGATCAACAAACAAACCAGCCAATGGAATAGTAGCTTAAAACAAATGAACCAAAGCAAAGGGGAATGGAACCTATTACTGCTGAAGACATAAGACCAATTGACCAATTGACCAGCTGAGAAAAGGCATACATCATAGGACCTAGCTACTATTTAAACACTATTAAGAACAGTGTAAAAAACTGGCTTCTAGAGACCATTTGCTTATATTAAAACAAGATGGAAACAGTTGGAATATATTCCTCCATTGTTCATGTTCTCACACTTGCATGTGTACTTGTCAGACACCCTCAACATTTCCACCTGGCATTTGTAGACAACCACTACTAAAGACATTATTCAAATAACAAAAGAACATGGAAGGCATGGCAAATACGTAGCAATATTATTCAGTGCTATGCTACTAAACCATGTTATAGAATAGCTGTTGTGGCCTGTTGGTCTCAGGCCCCTCCAACAGCCAAATCAGAAGAGGAGGTGGGTGGTGCAATGATTATAAGTGTGAATATGGGTTGTAAGCTCCCATTTCGAAGGCCATAGTAACTTTGAATCATCATTAAATAAATGATAGTAAGTAAGGATTATCTATATCAACATTCTATTTGCACTGATATTTGAATCTGATTCTGGTCTTGTAGAGCTCTTCTCGATTATCATATTTGTAACCCAGTCTGGACAGTGATGCTATATAGCAGAGTCATCTATCAGAAAGGGACAAAAAAAATAAAGATGGTTGCACCCGCTACACCCTCTAAGTAAATTCCTTTTTCTGGTTTCACTCTGTGTAGTCAATAGGGAGACCAAAGGTCTTTGAGCTTTCTACTAAACATATTGATCTTGTGGGCTGAACAAAACCACTGTAGTTAATTTTAACTTTTCTCTTGCACAGATATTTTAATTTATGAACATACAGTATTTATACAACTCTCCATCAAAGATTATCTTGCACTAAACATTTTGCTTTACATTTTAATAAAGTACTGTACATCAGATTAATAAATGTATTCAAATTTTTCTATTTGTCTATTTTTCTTACTGCTTTGTTTCCTTGTGGCTCTATTTATCAATCAATCAATCAATTAATCAATCTATCAATCAGAATAGAGCTGGAAGGGAACTTGGAAGTCTTCTAGTCGAACCCCCTGCTCAAGCAGGAGCCCCTATACGATTTCAGACAAGTGACTGTCCAGTCTCTTCTTAAAAACTTCCAGTGATGAAGCACCCACAACTTCTGAAGGCAAGCTATTCTACTAGTTAGTTGTTCTCATTGTTAGGAAGTTTCTTCTTAATTCCAGGTTGCTTCTCTCTTTGATTAGTTTCCATTCATTGTTTCTTGTCCTGCACTGTGATGCTTTGATAGGTTGACCCCCTCCTATTTGTGGCAGCCTCTCAAATACTGGTCTGAATATTTATTTAAATACCGAAGAATATAAAATTAAGTTCAACACTCCCTATGTAACTACTTTAAAAGATCTTATATATGCTGTGAACATTTAAAAGTGAATATCTATGTTATAAAGGGACATAGTGACTCAGTGGCTAACTCGCTGAGCTTGTAGATCAGAAAGGTAACAGAGTGAGCTCCCGTTACTTATCCCAGCTTCTACCAACCTAGCAGTTCGAAAGCATGTAAAAATGCAAGTAGAAAAATAGGAACCACCTTTGGTGGGAAGGTAACAGTGTTTGAGTGCCTTCAGCATTTAGTCATGCTGGCCACATGACCACGGAGACGTCTTCGGAAAAAGCTGGCTCCTCAGCTTTGAAACGGAGATGAGCACCACCCCCTAGAGCCAGGAACGAGTAGTACATATGTGCAAGGGGAACCTTTACCTTTATCTATCTATGTTATACAGTGTGATGTTTAATAAGAATGTAAATGCTATATGGAATTCATCCAGTACCTGTAATTCATTAATTATTATTTGTATTGACAGGATGTAATGACATCAACCATCCTTTTTCTGCAGCCTTTGCTTGAATCTAGATACTGTTTCTCAGGTGACTGACATATAGATTTAGTAATAATCCCTTTCCTACCACTAGAAAATCTTGTGTGAGTTTTAAACACTAGTTTAAAAAAATGAAAAAGTTAATGTTGGAAAAAGGCCTGTGATTTTGGGTATTTTCATCCTGCTTTGAAATATGCATATTAAAACCATGAAAATTTAGAAATTAAAGCAGCTACTTTATTCTACTCCCTTTAAATCTCAAAGATTTGTCCCTGGGTAATTCGCTTTATACTTTGATTGAAGAAAGATTGCCCCCTTCCTCGTCTTCAAGCTAAGGCATCTACAAAAGTGCTGACCAGTGAAAATCACAAGCGAAGAACTGAACTGATGTGCCCTTAGGATGATGAACTCTGCAAAACATTTTAGACGACTTAAGATAATTTCATGGTTCCCAAATGTTGAAGTTTTGCACTTCAAGACCTACCCTTAAGCAGGTTAGATCTGATCACTAAAAAAAAGAGTGGTTTCACAAAGAAGAATGCATTAGCCTTTTGATAGGAAGAAGAAGAAGAAGAGATGGAAACTATCTTTAGAGATGTACAATAAGCTCCCTGGGGTTCTTTCTATAAAAGATTTACATATTTTCTCTTCATGCAGAAACCATGTCAATAGGCTTACTGCAAGAATGCCATATTTCTTTATTCTTTATGAGAAGTACAAGCTCTTTATATGCAGTGTGTTGAATCAATATCATCTTTGTACCATATCAGTAAGACACACCTGTAATACGTCTTAATAGCACCGCAGCTCTCATCATACTTAACTTGTGTAAATGTGTAGGATAGGGTGGAAGATGTAGCAGATTTTTATGGATAGGCCTCTGCAAGCTGGTCATGTTTGGTGTGTGTGTGTGTGTGTGTGTGTGTGTGTGTGTGCACGCGCGTGCGCACATGCACACACACACACACACAAATGCATGTCTTTCTCCATTTTGACTTCCTGATAAGATTTCACAAGTGATTTGTCATTCCTTTCTTCCTAGGATTGAAAGAGTTGACTGACCCAAGATCACTCAGATGGTTTTGTGTGTGGGGTGGGGGGAGTGACATCATGATCTCCTGCTTTCTAATCTGGGCCTTAACCACTAGAATAAACTGGCTCTCTAAAATTACTCCTCCCTGAGCTGTGATACTTCTGGAGAGATGTCTAAGGTTAACCCCTAACTTTTTTCCCCAGGTTTTTTATTTTTTTTATATTTTTTATAAAAAGGTCAAATCAATGTGTTAACAGTGTGGCATCTGGGCACCATACATTCCAACAGAGTTAACCTCTAACTCTTAAAAAATGTTAGAGGAACTGAGAAATGAGATGAAATGAGAAGCAATCTTCTGCTTATGGAGGAACATCTTCATTTTCCTTCACAGCCACTCCCTGGGGATCAAATCAAAAGCTGATTTGAAATGAAGGCTACAAAAACAAAATGTCTGGGTGAAGAGGAATATTATTTGGCTGAATGGGGGATGAACCAATCATAAATCCAGAATTTCTTAGTCTCCTTTGAATTTGACCTTTTCTTTAATGAGAATGTTTTCACTTTCAACTGGATGCAGTAATTTGAGATAAGAGTATTTAGCAAATAGTTTGCTGATCGTATTAAGCAGATGTATGGTCCTATAATTGGTAGGTCTAGTCTATTATCTTTGTTTTCATAAACAGGGATTAAGGTGGAAGGGGGGAGAGATGCTTAGTTAGTGGAGAAATGTGCTGAACACTTATATGGGTTTATAACTGTTACATGGGTAAATAACCAGCATTAGTTCCAGAAATCCCATAGTAATTCTGGTGGAATAAAATCTCCTATCTGAGTTTATCCACAATTCACTTGAATAATAAGATCCCTCATCTCAAGTATAGACATGGGAAAAAGAATGCTCTGAGAGTAAGTCACAACTGGATTTTCTTATAATTCCATGTTTCTGTGAGTATTTGGAAGATTGGACCAGAGCTTCTATCCTTAAGGCAGCTATTAACAAAATATCAGAACCAAAAGAGTTGAGCTCTTACACCCCCATCTAAAACCTAAAAGCCTTCAGGAACCAGGAGATTACCTTGAAAGCATCACTTGATTAACCTGGAGATGAGATGGACAAATGGGTATGATCAACATACTGTTGATATCTGATCCTGTGTTGATACATGATCTTACCAGTTGTTTCATGTAGAATGTAGAGGAGAGTGCCAAGTCAATTCACAAGTCAGGTTAACCTGCCCCATCAGCTAATTACAGAGAAAGGAGAACAACAATTATAACACAGGCCTCTCATTCCCAATCCATTCCAGAAAGATACCATGATAGATGGTAGCAAAAGCCACTAGATATCAAATAGAACCAGTACAGTGACATTGTCCCATCCTGCTCTGCCAGAGATCATCAACACATATCATCAATATTGTCTCTGTATTGTATCCCAACATGAATCCTAATTTAAAAGGGCTCAGATAATGTTTCTTCCAAGTCACTGTGAAACTGCAACCTGAAGATTCACATCCTGTCAACAACCTTCCTGCAAATTTTGTGCCAGTAAATTGTCATAACTCAACTCACTTCCCCCTTTCCAGCAGACTAGTGCAGGCAAGAAGGACACTTGTCTGTCCTTTTGTAGAGGGAGCTTGAAGGTTTAACCCAGTCGGCTATAGTAGGACTATAGGTAGAATCTCATTCCCATTTTCCCTGTGCAATCTGGTTAGAGTGACTGCTAAAAGTTGCACTCTGTAGCTTTGCCTGCACCACCAGCTAATCACAATCGTATCCTCATTTAACTACTTGAAAATGCTTTAAGCCTATTTTCTGCTGGAAAGGTGAACAGGAAAATGCAGGCAACTGCTTATTCACACTAATGCTTTCTTGATTTGATTTAATAAAGGAAAAGTTGCTTTCTTTTAGCAAAGTGAAGGAGATAAATTAAACTGAGAGGCTAATCTAAATTTCTTATCTGGGTAAGCTTTCTCACAGCAATAAAGATTACACAACAACACGAACATTGTGATAGATAAAAAGTCTATTAGGGACTACTTTGCTTATTTATAATGTATTCCTTTCCATTAACATATAAGTGATTTCTGCTATGTTCTCATTTTTTTAACATGGACTACCTCCTTCCTGTCTTTTTTGGGCAGAGGGGAAATATTTTACCTAAGTGGGCATATAAGAACTAAGAACAGCATCATTATCTTCATCATTATTAATATGCAATAAGAATGACCTCCATCTGCTTAGTGGAGTTTCTTATGAAGCTTCAAGAATATCCTTCAGACCCATGAATAAAACCTATCAGCAGCTTGGAAGGAAAGAAAACTCTTGCAAGGAGGGAGGGAGATAATCCTATCTAAAGAAGCCAAATGAACTGAAGGTGCTGAACAGGCATGGAATCAAAGTGCCTTTTTCTGGGAAGAGGAGAGTGAAATTAAGGTGAAATGGAACAAGGTGACTGGAATCCTAAATGGGACTTTCTCTCCTGCAGCAAAGTTTATAACCAGGCATATTAATGATCACTACTAGTGCTTAAAAAAAGCCCTGTGAATCAGTAATTTTTTTAGTTTCTGTAGATTGCAAAAGATACCAAAAGTAATAAATACTAACTGGGAAAAGAAGCAGGTCAACTATCTTTGCAAACCTTAAACAATTCATCTGTTTGTTTATTTATTTATGTCACTGACTGATTGGTTGACTTATTGATTGATTGACTTATTGGTTGACTGATTTGTATAGTTCCCTAACTTGCAAAATTGGGCAGCTAACTTAGGATTTTAAGAAATAAACTTAAAAGAACGAACAGTACAATATAAACAACCCAAGCAGAGGCCAAACACAACATACTCAAAATCCACAACCAATTTTCCAGGCAAGCCCTTCTGAGATCCTTCTCTAAAACTGGGAGAAAAAAAAGTTTTCAAAGTCTTATAAAATGTCTAAAAGATTGGCCATCCAAATCTCAAGGATATACAAAGGGCAGGCAGGAATCGCAAGCTTCTGGCTTTATCTCTGAAGAAATAAAGGGTGCAAACACCTCCACCCTCTTGCCTCTTACTTCAATCCCCATAGTCTATACAGAAAACAATTGAGAGATCAAGCAGAACCAGGATGGTCACACTGCTCCCAATGATTTCAGCTTTGGCTAGACCTGTACTTACACTGGTAGAATGTCCTTCTAGGATCACACTATAAGATATAGAGGCCAAAAATCAATCACATCACTGAACACACAGTGAGTCATGGCTTTGATTGATGAATAAAATGTGCATTTTCATCTTCACTGAGCATAGTCAGAGAGAAATGAACACAGGTTGTGCACTCGTACGCGCAACGGTCTCACTAATCCTTTCTCAAGGCTACATGGAAGATATTTACCAGAAGGTCTTTCCCCAGATTATGACTGAATGGTTGTTTAAAAATTTGTTTAAGAGCCAAGGTGGCACAGTGGTTAGGGTGCAGTACTGCAGGACACTTCAGCTGATTGCTAGTTGCAGTTCGGCGGTTCAAATCTCACAGGCTCAAGGTTGACTCAGCCTTCCATCCTTCCGAGGTGGGTAAAATGAGAATCCAGATTGTTGGGGGCGATATGCTGACTCTGTAAACCGCTTAGAGAGGGCTGAAAGCCCTATGAAGCGGTCTATAAGTCTAACTGCTATTGCTATTGCTATTGCTATTGCTAAAATTAAAGTAAATATTGTATATTGCTGGAGAGGAGAAGGATTTGATTAATACTACATATTTATTGGTGCTGATGGGATCTCTACAGAAGTGGGTTGCTACTTGTTCTCACTAGTTCAGGCAAACTGGTAATGGAATGTTGGCCTGGGTTGCAGAACCAGCAGCGACCAAGACTGGCCATGCTTCCGAACCGGTTATCCAGTCACCACTGCCATTACCAGCATGTGTTTTTTTGTTCTTTTTTAATGTTCTGCACATGCATAGAACTATTTACAGGCAACTTCACACATACACACAGTGTGTGCAAAGTGCGTGCAATGTGAAGTAGCAGTAACACCGGCAACAACCTACCCCTGGATTCCTACCACTAATGACATGCACAATGGATTTTCTTTCTATCATTCTATGGTTCCTAGAAGTTCTTTTGCTCAGAATTCTAATCTGTATTTATGTGAGCTTTGAAAACTGTTTTAAGTGTTTCAGTATGGATCCTTACTTCATATAAACTGGCAAAAACCCACCAGTGATTTAAAACAAAAATCAATTTTGGGAATGACAGTAGAAGGAATGCTCATGGAGTGGAAATCTATGCTGCATGGTACCTGTCAGACGGTGTTACCATCAGGCTGTGCAGCAGTTGGGAGTAAGGGCTCATTACCCATTTGTGAGTACTTTAAAAGGTCAAACTAAAGTCACATTGGCATAGAATAATATCCTTGTCATCAACTCATATCAGCAAAGAACATTTAACCTTCTGGATTAGTTTTCCTTTTGTAAAGGTAATGTTTTTATAAGTTTATAAGTTTTGAGTTTACATATAAACTCAAAAAGAAACCGTACCCTGTTTGGACACTTAAATTTAAATGTATGATTTCAGTCAGCAATAATGACTAATGTATTACTATTAAATAATAACCATTAGTAAATGAGAAGCTAGTCTGAAATTCCCTGTGTTTTGTTTCATCCTCAAAACAAAGCTCACAACAAATAGTTTGTTTGAAATTGGGAAGATTTGGAATGACTCTTCCAAGGGCACAGTAGGTTTACATTGAAATGCTTTACACATTCTTAGTGCCCAACTTATCTCTGCAGGAGGCAGCACTTGGCTGACCTTGAGTGGGCTCATAAGCTAAACAAGCTCAGTCTTGTTTGGTATTTGGATGGGAGATCCCTCGAGAATTCCAGGGCTGCAGGCAAGATTAGGAAACTGAATAAATAGTCTAGAAGAAAGCAATGGCAAGCCACTTTATTTTCACTGCCAAGAAAAGTACAAGGATGTGTACATCAGTCGACAGATCAGCTTAAAGAGAAATTTACTTTGATTTCTAACTTTAAAAACCCCCAACAAAACAAAAAAGTTCTTCTTCTCTGAACAAGGGAATAATAATAATTTAAAGGCAATTAATGCTTCCAGCTTTCCTTCTGCTAAATCTACGTCAACGTAATGTCATCATACCACTGCATTATATCACGATTATGGATTCATATCCCTTTGCATCAGTGCCTTTAATATATCTGCATTAACATTCCAGCATACGCTGAGTTTCAATGCTTTTAATGGACTTCTGTTGATCCTTGGAAATAGAAAATGAACATTCACTCCTTACATTAATTTTAATGACTTTTTAAAAAATGTATTTATATCTTTTTAGGTCAGCTGGCACTATATTTGCCTGTTCTTCCAAATTTCTGAAGTGGGAAAAGTTCCTTACCATTTCATATTTATATACTTTGGATAAAATTATTCTTGAGTTCATATCCATGTAAACTGGCCTGCGTCCCAGCATCAGATTATGGTAAAATAAATAAGCATATATGATGATTAGCTATGCTTTATTAAATCAAATTGCACAATATTCTTTCTGGATTCGATATCTAATTAAAAGCAAGAGGCACTAACATGGCTGAACTATTCAATAAATAATTAAATGTAAGATTGATGTATTTATTACTGATGTAAAAATAATTGCAGATAATTGCAAAGGTCCATTCTTAATCTTAGAGTGGGCATTTTGCCTAAAAGAAAAAAAAACTGGGAGAAGATTTCTGCTCAGTTTATTTTGACAGTTCCCAGATAACTCAACTTGCCCTGTAGGGATGTGCAGTGCAGTGGTCGGTTCCGGCCAGTATGCCCTGATACAGGCATACTGGTGCCTGCCAGGAGCAGCAGGCACTGTTCCAGTATGGTGCTTCGGAGGGCCCACCCACTCAGCCGCATTCCTTACCTGTATTTGACCCAACTGAGCCATTTGCGCATGCGCATGCAGTGTACGGCCCCTTGTGGGATGCTCCAGCCGAGCAGCTGGAGCGTTGCGGGCAGTGGGTGTGCATGTGTGTGCAGCACGCATGCATGTGGTGGATGCCCAGCCCCGTAACAGCATACCAGTTACGATGGGATCTGGTTTGAAGGATGCTTCTGTTCCTCTACTGAAGCTTGAAATCAAGCCCACCTCTAAGCAAAATTGTGAAGTTAGGCTGGTCATCCTGCTTCCAAGCTGAGCAACTGAAGAAAGCACATGGAAGCCAATTCCTTTCAGCAGAGAGATCCACATTTGAGGAAGATAGGCTTTGCATCTGTGATGCAAGCAGTAGTCTTCATTGTGTGGAAAGTGCCATTGTGTGCAATGTATTCTTTCTGAGTTGAGTGAACATGTTGTTACCTTGAAAACGGAAACAAAATTAATTCCAGAAGGAGGTTAAGTTTATTGGGTGAACATAATAACCCTTGCAATTCAACTTTCTAGGAGACTAAGAGAAAAAGCAATATTAAGAAGCCAACCAGGCTGGGATAGTTATGCAGTTCACTGAACAATGGATACTGAACAGCTGCATCGAAGTTGTAGGTATATAAGGAAAAAAGAGAAGAAAAACTAACAATCCTGCAGACAAAATCAATGCTGAAAGAGAAGCTGAAATTAGCACAGTAGTTAGGAAATGAGGCTCGGAGGGAGATACTGTAAGTGTTAAGGCCATAACAACAGTAGAATACATTCACAGGATCAGTTGAAGTCTATATCACCAGTGTGGTCAATTAGATGTCTATGAAAGCTCCCCCAACAGATCTGCATCATCTGCTTAACAGGAGGACAGCTCCATGTAGAGGACATTATTGTAAGCTAGCTAGCAGATAGCTAACCTGTCCATTTCTACTTGGTTCTTCAATGGATTCTTGAGAAGCAAGTGGCCAACTTCTTCTTTTAAAGACGGTGGCATCAATTGCCCAACAAAGAAGCATTATTCTCTTGAGGGATCCAATCACATGTCACATCCTGGGATGCGTTGACCACTGAGGAGAGACATGGATCTAAAAGCATAGATTGTCTAATTCACACCTCCAAGAATTCTGTTTACTTCATCAGGGCCAAAAGGTTTGAAATTATTCTAATAGCTGGGAAAGGATAAATATTTCTCTGGATTCTCCTTACCCAAGAGGGATTTTAATCACCTTAAACCACAAGGTTTAAGATGGCCTGCAAAATCTTTGTGAGTTTAACACTGACATAAAATGTTTCATCACCTTTATCAATATTCCAAAGGAAAGTTTAAGAACTTTAATTGTGCTTCATCAAGTTCACTCGTCATATTCCTCCAGTCACTCTCTTGGCATCTCTTACCCACTTCATCACCCTTTGAAAGCTAGAGGATCCACACACACACACACACACACACACACACACACACACACACACACACACAGAATCCTGTAATCTAATAAGCTGTCAACCTTTTATTCCAGCATGATTATAGCAGGTTGTTCTCTGTCTCTCTTTGTCTCTGTCTCTCCCCTTTCTCATTACAAGGTTCTCTGTTTTTCAAATATTTTTTTATTAAGGATTATAGATGACAAGAGTAAAAGCCAATACAAACTATATAAAAACCACAAATAGAAAAATAGAAAAGGGAAAAAAGGAGTGGGGGAGATAGGACAGGAAAAAGACAAAAAGAAAAAAAAACTTTCTGCTTCATCCAACAAGTAAAAACAATTTAGTAGCTTATCATCATCTCTAAATACAGAGTAATTATCCTCATAGCTCATCTCTTAATTTAAAAAAAATCTAAATATTTCATTAAACATTCTTTACTAAAAGTTCAGTAAGGACAACCAGATGTTTGTCTGTCTGTTTATCCTATCCTATCCCATCCTTTAGATGTGATCAAATAAGCCAAATTTATAAACCTTCCCAGAATTTTTAAAGATGTTGTTTAACCGATTCAAAAAAAGTCCTAGAGTTAGCTTACTGTTCATCTGTTTCAAAACAAAAGACTTTCAAAGCTTAACATATTTTGCAAGTCCAATAATCCTTTTGTTTATGCAGTTCTTCAAAAACCTTAACAGAGTTCTTTTGCACATTCAGTAAAGAACATTTATCCAAATCATCTATACATCTCTTTTGGGGAACACAGGTAGCCTTTAACTTGGTGACAACCATTCAACCATTTGGTGACAGTTCAAAGTTACAACAGCACTGGAAAAAAAGCAATTTATGACTGATTTTCATACTTATGACCATTGCAGCATCCTCAAGAACATATGATCAAAATTCAGGTGCTTGGTACCAACTCACATAATCACTTTTTGTGACCTTCTGACAAGCAAAGTCAATGGAGAAGCCAGATCCAATTAACATGTGTGTTATTAATATAATAACTGCAGTGATTCACTTAACAACTATGGCAAGAAAGGTCATAAAATGGAGCAAAACTGACTTAACAACTGTCTTGCTTCATAACAGAAATTTTGGACTCAATTGTGGTCATAAATCAAGAACTATCTGTAAGTAATCCATCAGTTCCATTTGTATTATGTTTAAATCTCCCTTCAGAGCAGGATTCAATGCAACTTGTTATTCTGTATTTTCTTTGTAACATGCACCTTTCATTTTGTCAATAAATTCATCCATTTTGTTAAGAAGCTTGGTGAAAGAATCAAAAGGTAATAAAGATTTTGGCTCCATTTTCTTTATCCTCTAACTCCCTCTAGCATTTTATCTTCCGGGTCTCCTTATCATAAAAATACAAAGGCAATCACTATTTTCTCACAAGAGAATGCCTTAATTAATTCAAGGTTATAATTCCAAATCCCTCTGACCCCTTAATCCATTTTTAACTTTCTGAAATCTATACACTAAGCTCCAGGGTCCAAGAAATCATGTATTTTCAAAACTTTTGGAATCAAATTTATACCATCATTTTCTAATGAGGAGGGAACTAACCAATGAAAACAATAAAACACTGCCAGTCTGAAGAGTCTTAATCTTTCTAATATGCACAAAAAAAGCAAAAAGTCATTAAGAAATGGGGCCTGAAGTTTATTGTACATAAAAGGCTGTTTTAGGAGTATGAACTTGGCAAAATTTCAACTTCTAGCCATTCCATTTATAAACCAACTGTAAAATGGCAGTCAGCGTGCTCTACTCATACCAAGTAGCTGTCGAGATTCACATGGATAATTTTAGCAATCTTTCTTTCTTCTGGAAGGTTTCACTGGTCCAGCTCCTGCAGCCAGGTGTGATTTTCCCCATAGACCTTGTCCTGCTAGCCAGCAGAACATCAACTGACCATGACCATCACAGGGACCCCATAAAAGGGTTCTCAATATCTATGTATGCGGTGGGTTATGCACACTTGAAAGTGGTTTGGAAAAAAGTATTTTAGATTTCTTAAGAATCTTTAACAAATGCATTCCTTAAAGCAGAGACATATTTTCCCCAGGCTTCTAAAGAAAAGGGGTTAGATCATTTTAAAGCATAGCAGAGAGTTGCTGTAATTGATTGTATTTGCATGAGGACAGGATTTCTTCTTTGGTATCACTTTTGAAAAATGAACTCATGCAGATGGACATAATTAATGCATATAAAGATTGCGCTATTTGTTTTCATTTAAAAACACAGTATGCTTTTCCACGTACAGACAAAACAATGGTTATTGCCAAGTAATTCACAGAGGCATCAAAAAAAGGGTGATAAGGAAGCCTATTAAATCCAAGGTAGGTCTGAAATTATCTAATATCTTCTCATAATCCTAGCAACAAGAATTAAAGGGCTTCCAAGCTAGAAAATAACATTGTTAACTTATGCAGATGTTAGTATCACAAGCCAGAATCTTTCTTTTCTTTTCCCCCCCCTCTATTTCTTTTTAGAATAAATACAATAATATTCATTCATTTATTGGGGCAAGATTAAAATGCTTGTGCCTAAAAGGCACTCTATCTCTAATCGTCAGAAGCTGGAGACAATAGGTTGCCAGGAAGGCGCAGTTGGCAAGAAATCTAATTGACAACCTTCCCAGACTATTTGGATGGCCAATGAAAGAAAAAAAGCAGCTTTAATGAAATGAAGTATGGAAGGAAATACAGGCTATTCAATTGCTTTTTTCATGCTTTTTTAAAACATATGTTTGCTTGGTTGTTTAAATTTCCTCCCATCTTTCACTCAGATGTTCAGTGCAGCATTTACTGTGCATGTTTCTCCTATTTCCTTTCAGAGAATCACCAGCTCAGAGTCGCTCAATGAGCTTCCCTAGAAAAATAACAGAATAACAGTGCTGAGACCTCCAAGATCTTCTAGTCCAGTGTTTCTCAACCTTGGAGACTTGACGTCCTGTGGACTTCAACTCCCAGAATTCCCCAGCCAGCTGGCTGGGGAATTCTGGGAGTTGAAGTCCACAGGACGTCAAGTCTCCAAGGTTGAGAAACACTGTTCTAGTCTGCTTGGGGAATCTCCGGACCAGAGGTGGTACTCAGCAGGTTCTGACCAGTTCTGGAGCAACGGTAGCAGAAATTTTGAGTAGTTCAGAGAACGAGTAAATACCACCTCTGACTGACTCCGCCTCCATCTATTCTCTGCCTCCCGAGTCCCAGCTGATCAGGAGGGAATGTAGCTTTTGCAGTAACCTTCCCCTGGAGTGGGGAGGGAATGTGGCTTTTGCAGTAACCTTCCCCTGGAGTGGGGAGGGAACGTGGCTTTTGCAGTAACCTTCCCCTGGAGTGGGGAGGGAATGTGGCTTTTGCAGTAACCTTCCCCTGGAGTGGGGAGGGAACGTGGCTTTTGCAGTAACCTTCCCCTGGAGTGGGGAGGGAATGGGGCTTTTGCAGTAACCTTCCCCTGGAGTGGGGAGGGAATTGGGATTTTACAGTATCCTTCCCCTGTCATGCCACCAAGCCATGCCACTCCCACAGAACCAGTAGTAAACAGTTTTGAATCCCACAATTGCTCCTGACCTACAAACAGGAGCAAAAGTAGAAACATAAAGTGTCATCATTCAATGTCTTTATGTGATAATTGTCTGGCATCATCCTGGGTATTCAATTGGATTTTCAAAAATTTAAAAATAAATCAGGGTAGGCTGCGGAAACAACTCATTTGTGCTCCTTTGCTTGCTTAAGGCACCAAACTATTTAGAGTATTGACAGTAGAGGCTAACTCATTGAATAAAGTATAATGTTTCCATGACTTTTCATTTTTCTTTCATCAATTCATGGATTTTCAGACAAATGTTAAGAAAATGGCAACTGTGACCTAACACTAGTAATCAATGAACTATAATAAAATAGTTCTGGATATATAGTTCAACAATAACAATAATGAACAAAAATATAAACTCCTATGACAGCTTCATGGTTTTTGACCATGTACATATGCAAGAACTCATATTACAATTAGATACAGGTAATCCTCAAATTACAATCACTATTACAACCAAAATTTCCAATGCTAAGCAAAACAGTTGTTAAGTGACACATGGTCATTAAATAAATGGTTGTAAGTTGAGGACTACCTGTACTCCAAGTTTCCTTTTTCTATTATTTCTTTGGGTTTCCCTTCTTAGTAGAAGTAGGGAAACCCAAAAATCAAATTTAAAATCACTACCATAAACAAATGCAGTGAAGGGAGCAAAACTCTTCCAATCTTCTGGTCTCATCCTTCAAAACAAATGAAGAAGAAGGTGCATGCTGAAAGACCAATCAATCAGAACGATCTTACAGATCACAGTGGATAATGGAGAAAAATAAGGGATGGTCTTGGCATTTTCAGGTAGAGATTAGGAGTCGATCAGGAATTTTTATTGCTATTATTGTTGATCCTTTCATTCTCCCCACCCCACAAAAGTGATCCTTGCACTTTTAGGAAAAATGCTCTGCTGAAGAAAAAAAATCAAGAGTTGGCCAGAGAGAAGGAAGACTTCACAATGAGCACTCAGGAAGCAGCAGGAACTGCCTTGCTATTCTCTCCTTCTTTGCCACCACTAAAGGCAGGCCAGTGGATAGACAGAGTAGGAAATAGATTGTAAGTGAGGGAGAACAAAAGCAAAATAATGAACTATTCAGTAGTAGTACTTCAGTTTTGCTATTGCAAATTGCATCAGCCACAAGAAGAACAGAGAATGGCCCAGTTTCAGCTGATGCCCTTATAACTAATAGGTCTACTTCTCCTGGACATTGTATTTTCCTACTACTGCAATTGTCATAAAAACTCTCACTGGCATTAGCGTAACAGATTTATGCCACTTTTTATTATTCTGAATTGAAGTCTAGAAAGTAATGCCAAAAAGTGAAAGATATTTCCGTAATGAGCAAGTTTTTATTCTAGATGGACATTATCTTGTACTGTAGCACCTTGACATGTCTGAACAAGGAAGCTTGGAATTATTCATTGTGCTGTACTACTTACTCTGTTTGAATAGACAAGTTTGTAGACCTAGTAAACTATACAGGAGACAAACTGGGGGATGGGGGAAGTGATGCTGCCCTCGTTGAATTTCAAATGCCATCATTAGTTAGATACTACTAAACTTTGTAATCTGACTAAAGTGCATCACTGAGGAAGCTCTCACTTCTGTCTTATTTTATTTGAATAAACACCATAAGCCAACAATGGATACTACTTTTTGTTTGGTGGTACACATTGTGCCTTGGAGAGGCATAATGTACCCTTTTCATCCTGTCAAATACCACAAATAATAAAAATGGGTTTTAAATGTTAGTTTCACTCACTCGGAGACCTCGAAATGGGTGCTAGAATCACCTGTGGGCTCTACTCTGGACAAATCATATGGGCTTTCTGGAAAGGGTTCTTTAACCTCAAATTATTAATAAGTAATAGAGGTACACAAATCAGTGAAGAACTGATTCAACTGTGTAATTCCCTTAAGACAGACAAATCACTTCAGGTTGGATTTGCAATTCAAATTATAAGCAGATTTGATTTAAGGATTCAATTTGACTTGATAAAAGTTTGTAAAGTGAATCTCATTTTTTTTCAGAGGTACCTGATGTGATTCAACTCCTCAAATCCATCTGATAATTCTATATGAGCAAGGGTCACCAATCCCCAGCCCACCGACCAGTACCTTCCTTGGCCTCTTACAAACCAGGCCTTGCAAACAGCAGGTGAACAAGCAAAGCTTCATCTGCACATGCACAGGGGCTAGTTTGTGTGGGAAACCATCGCCCCTTTGGCACATGGAAGACATTTTTTCTTCCCAAATTTGTTCCTGGTGCCAGAAAGGTTGCGGAACAATGGAGGTATGAGTGTTTTGCCACAATAAATTGTGGGCAGAATTTGTGGATCTGGAGGCAATGAACTCACAAATGAAGTAGAAACTGAAAGAACATATTGAGCCAAGCCAAATGAAAGAAAATTACTTTTAACATTGATCATTATCATACTCTATGGGAGCTATTCATACTTCTAATTAAGGACCTATTGTTCTTGCCACTCAGCTAGCTAGTTGGTACTATGAGACAGAAAAACCTCCCGCATAGCTGGCTGACCTTGGAGTTGGCAAATCACTTCTAGAGAAAAGAGATAACACTCTTGAGTCAAGCTGAAACAGAAGCTCTGAGGACCGCTAAGTATGAGAAGTATTTTACACAGAAAATAACAAAGGAAAATGTCATCTATTCTCTCTCCCCCGCCCCACCATTGTAGTAGTTTTCCACAATGCCACTCTCGTGAGTCATTCAAATCTCCCTGTACTCAAATCTCTGAGCCAAAACTTTGCACAACCATTCTATGGAATAAGGTTGTATACTGCTTACAACTTTGCGCAGGATTCCATTGGCAACATTGCTGTTTAAAAATGACACTTTGGAATACTTTAAACTACAATTTTACAATTGAAAAGCAAATTGTATACCCTGCCAGAAAAAAAGTAATATATTACAGATAAGAAAGATTGCTTGCATATAAAAGGCAGCTGGTATGCAGATAGGAGAAAAATACATATATTGGTCAAGAAACTTGGAATTGTTTTATTAAAAAAATATGTAAAACAGCTTATTATTATTTTTCTGGTGGGTGATTTTTTTTTTAAAAAAGATCTTTATAGATAAAACTAAACATATACGTGTTTCTCCTTCCTTGGTTGATTTCTGTTAAAATCAGCAGTATTTCATGCATGACATCTAGTTATTGAATTGAAGTGTCTTTTGATCATTAAATATAACTGGTTTTATAGATGAGATTTTCTCTAGAGATTTATTTTATGTTCTAATTACAGCTGCTCCATGTGCTTTATTAGGATAGTCAGAAGCAAAGAATGAACGTGTTACTTCCTGTTCTCTATGGATATAGCAAAAGGCAGGTTTGCTCTCACATTTTCCAATGTACAACCTGATACAAATATAAGATGCATATCCATTTGAATAGCATTTAAAGCAACTACTTAACATTCTAAGTTAACTTAAGGAAGGTGACTATACAGAGAATTATGTAATTACATAATTTGCATAGTTGCATTAACATTACATAATTTTTATCAAGGACGGGGAAATATTGATTATATGGAGGGGGAAGGAGGGAGGGCGGATAAAGTTACAAAGGAAGTGAAAGAAATTCAAGCTACAACAAGGTGATTGATGATAGATGATAGATAGATAGATAGATAGATAGATAGATAGATAGATAGATAGATAGATAGATAGATAGATAGATAGATAGATAGATAGATAGATAGATAGATGATAGATGATAGATGATAGATAGATAGTCGACAGACAGATGTCAGATTTAATCAATATATTTTAAATGTTGATTTTATTGTTGATTTTGCTATTCTATTTATAACAGATTATAGATCAGAGAGATTTTTTCCCACTCTCCTTCATCTGAAGCTTTATTTCACATGATATTGAATATCTGCTCATTCTCTTAAAAATGATCATCTGCCATCTAAATCCCAATATATATCAAAGCAACAAAATGAAAATAGTAACACATTAATCTCTACTGCTTGTCTTTATGATTAAACAAAGACAAGACGTAGAGATTAATACAAGTTCATAAATCAGTATTTCATGGTTTTGTAGTTCAAAGCATAAATCCAAGAAAGGCAGTCTACAATCTGCTATCTTTCCTCTGTGTTAATTTGTTTGTAACTATATATAGTATAACTTGTGTAAAATGCAATATCTTTGCTGGTGACCTCCTTAAAATAGGTCTGATTATTTATTTATTATTTAAAATTGTAGGGTTATTTCATGCCATATGATTCTGAGTGACAAATACAGGGTTAAAAACAAATGAAATATGATGGAAATCATTAAGATACATTGCATTGCAGGCAACTCATAATAAATATATTAAAACAGTCTCACCTAGAGTCTGGGGGAAGCCTCGAGGGAAAATAAGTCTTCAAGGCTTTTTTAAATACTCATTAACTCTCTTATATTAATCAGATGAACATAAATAATTAGAGATGGACAGTCCTACAAATACTGGGGACCTACTCCATGTAGGACAGGCACTTGTATGAAAAGGGCAGGAAGCAGAAAAACATGGCAAAGAAGAGATAGATACTCTATGAAGTGAGGACTTTTAATCATAGATTTAAAATATAAACATTTTAACATAGTTGTCATTTGTCAAGTCCTGTGAAGCTGACACACTCACAAAATAAGAATTGCTTTGATGTCTGGAAAGATCAGTACAAGTTGTCCTCCACTTGCTACAGTTCATGTGACCATTCAGTTCAGTGACCATTCAAAGTTTCAGTGGCATTGAAAAAAGTGACTTATGACTGTTTTTCACACTTATGGTTTTCACACTTATGACCATTGCAGCATCCCCATGCTCATGTGATCAAAATTCAGATGCTTGATAACTGACTCACATTTAGGACGGTTGCAGTGTCCCAGAGTCATGTGATCACCTTTTGCTACTTTCTGACAAGCAAAGTCAATGGGGAAGCCAGATTCACTTAACAACTGCGTTAGTAACTTAACAACTGTAGTGATCCACTTGGCGACTGTGTCAAGAAAAGTCATAAAATGAGACAAGACTCACTTTACAAATGACTCACTTAGCAACAGCAATTTTGTGGTCAATTGTGGTCATAAGTTGAGGACTATGAAGCGGTGGACGTGATGAACCGGGGTCTTGAGGCCGTTAAGAACTGGATGAGTGCTAACAAACTGGTACTCAACCCGGACAAGACCGAGTGGCTGTTGTGTTTCCCTCCCAACAATTTGGCCAATGTTCCATCTATCAGGCTGGGGGGTCAAATTTTATACCCCTCAGATAGGGTTCATAACTTAGGAGTCCTCCTGGACCCACAGCTGACTCTCGACCATCATTTGTCGGCTGTGACCAGGGGGGCATTTGCCCAGGTTCGCCTGGTCCGCCAGTTACGACCCTACCTGAACCGGGAGGCTCTCGCAACAGTCACTCGAGCCCTTGTGATCTCTAGGCTGGAATACTGCAATGTGCTCTACATGGGGCTGCCCTTGAGGTGCATCCGGCGACTGCAGTTAGTTCAGAATGCGGCCGCGCGAGTGATAGTGGGCGCACCGCGGTTCGCCCACATAACACCCATCCTCCGCGAGCTGCACTGGCTACCTGTTGATCTCCGGGTGCGCTTCAGGGTGTTGTTGACCACCTTCAAAGCCCTTCATGGTAGTGGATCTGAGTACTTGAGAGACCGCCTTCTGCCGATTACCTCCCTCCGACCGATAAGATCGCACAGACTGGGCCTCCTCCGAATTCCATCCGCCAGTCAATGTCGACTGGCGACTACACGGAGGAGAGCCTTTTCTGTTGCAGCTCCGACCCTGTGGAACGATCTCCCCGTCGAGATACGCACCCTCACCACCGTCCAGGCCTTCCGCACAGCCCTTAAGACCTGGCTATCCCAACAGGCCTGGGGATAAGCTTCTAATTTGCCCCACCCGAGTGTTGAGTGTTGAATGCAAGTTGTGTTTTTATTATTTTACTTTGTTCACATATTGTTTATTTTTGAATTGCATCCCCTCCCTAATGATTGTAAGCCGCCCTGAGTCCCCTCAGGGAGAAGGGCGGCCTATAAATCCTAATAAATACTAAAATACTAAATACTAAATACTACCTATATTGGTAGTAGAGTAATGCAACAGAATGTTACGTAGTGGGATAAAGCAACAGATAGACCCCACATAACTTGCATTTTGTGTAACTAGGCCAAGTATCTTTCTTATGCTTCCCCAGGACTCAAAATTCTTTTGTGTCTAAGTGCCCTGTTTCCTTTCTTAATTATATTGCTGCTTCCCCTGTATCCCCAAGCTTTGTTAGGCATTCTCTCAGAATCTCAGTTTAAAAAAAAAAAAAAAAAACCTGCCTGCTCCATATTTTATTTTAATGCCAGCTTAACTTTTCCTCTTTCCTCCAAAAATATCACATTTTTTTAAATTGCTCTTTGTATCTGTAGAAAATGCTATAGACCACCTCTCTGTTGTATTAATATTTTCCATTATTAAGACTAGGGCACCATGCTTCCCCATGCTTGTTTTTCCAGGAGGAAAAAAAATAGGAATAATTTTCTACTGATCTCTATGTGGGTGAGGCATTGCCAAAATAGGCTTGATAAAAACTTTGGAGAAAAGCCCACAGCATTTGTATTGCAGGAAAGTGTTCATTGCAGCTTCCTAATCACAATTCCTAGAATGTTTGGTGGTTTCTTCCTCTGACATGGCTTCCAAGTTAGAATTGGTGTTGCTGGCAAGAAATTGCTGCAAAGGATCACACTAGTTATTGCTGTTGTTGCTGAGCCAAATAAATTGTCCCTTCCTGAACAACACTCATCCTTTCCATTTTTGCACTTTCTAAACAAAATTAAAAACAAAACAAAACTGCAAGCTCTGTCATAAAACATTTGACCACAAAGAATGACGATTGAGATAAGCAGAGATGCTGAGAAACAAGGCATTAACTCAGTGATGAAAAAAAAATATTACTGGTTCTGTGGCTGTGGCTTGGTGGGCGTGGCAGGGGAAGGATACTGCAAAATCCCCACTCCCTCCCCATTCCTGGGGCCAGCCAGAGGTGATATTTGCCAGTTCTCCAAACTACTCAAAATTTCTGCTAATGGTTCTCCAGAACCTGCTGAATTTCACTCCTGCATTAACTGTTAGGGAAAGCAACATTTCAATAAGGCATATTCAAAGGCCACTTTTAACAGAAATAAGTATTTGTATGTATTAATGTCATCATACTGTCCTTACTAACTTGCATTTCACTATAACCCAATCAAATTGCTTGTTATATTGGTTACATATATGATATATCCTGTATAAGTCTACACAAAGGGGTTTTATCTCTGTCTATGTTAAGTTAGTTGTTTGCTTGCAATATAAAAACAAGTCAATTTATGCTTCAGTGGAATTGTTTACTGGTCACTTGTCCAAATAAACTCTGAAAAATTGTTTGGCAACAATGATATATCATCTCATCACCACACAACTAGGATACTGCAATATCCCCATTCCCTCACCACACAACTAGGTAGTTCTAATGAGTGAGAGTGGTTTCAGCTATGGAACATCACAGTGGTTGCCAATAGGTCAAAGATTTAGTTCCTAAGTCTTTTTAGGTTAAGGCTGCCAAAGGCAGGGGTGTTTTGGGGTGTGTCTTTCCAATTTACATGGAACTAATCACAATAGCTGCATGTTTTATTTATTGTGTATTCTTTTATCAAGATTTTGTGTTTGTTTTAAAATGTGCTTTTATGCCTTATAACAATCACAGTAAAAAAATATCCATAAGTCATTTAGATTTAATAGTGCATTGCAAGTAAGGAAAAAGAGACGTGTGTTGTGTCCAAATAGAGCATTTAAATATGAATTTCTAGGGAGCATGGAGCATAACTTATTACATTCATGTCCTGTCCATTTGTCTTTATGTAAAGTGAATGATCAGCTAATAGACCTTTGTGGTATGCTTTTGCAGACTAATCCAACAGGCTAATATTAAAATGTTGAACCTATTAAATTTTTGCTTTATTATTTTTCAGGGATAACCTTTAATATTAAGCAATGGTCTTGAAAATACATATCACATGAAGGCAAAAAGAAACACACCAAAGAATGGAAGACCGGATACCGTGGCCTTCCAAATGCACTAGGAGGGGTAGAGAATTGGGGTTACCCCTCCAGATGTTGCCAAATTGTACTTCCAATCCACCCAGCAATGTGACTAATGATTAAACATCCTGGAAATCGCAGTTTAACCACTTGAACTGTTGGCCTACAGAGAGATAGTTGATGTAGCTAGTTTGAGTAGCATGAAGTTTTTACCAGAACTGCTTCATCTACAGCATTCTTGTGCAGTTGAATAGACTTCAGAAGTAGGTAAAGTTCTTTACTTTTCAAAGAACTATCCTTTTTAATTTGTGCTTGATCAACAAGCACTGCCTCTTTTGTCAGGTGATTGGCAGCTCACAAAAGATTTCTGTCTGGAAAACTGCTTATAAAAGGGTTTCATTTCTCATTTCTGCCAGGTAAGTATGCTGAGCAAGGACTAGCATGTCAGCATATCATTCTCATCTTCTCTGATGTGAACAACACCTACTCATATCTTGTTCCATTAGAAATACAGTCAGTTTGCTAGCCTCCAAATAGGAAGATTAAGCAGTCAGTAAAAAAAGCAGCAAACTTCATTTGAAAATGTTGCCAAGAAAGCTGTCAGGACCCGTCCACATAACCAGTGGGCGTCAGAAGTGGCTCAAAGGAATGTAACAACAATAGCAACTGCCATCAGCACTACTATAATAAAATAAATTGCATGGGGTAGAAAATAAGGCCAAGAAAATAAATGAGGAAGAAGAGGGAATATGATCTACTGACAATGTAGCAAGTAATCTCATCTGGTTTAAATAAATATAGGTAGTCTTCAACTCACAACAGTTCATTTAGTAACCATTCAAAGTTACAATGGCATTAGGGAAAAAAAATGACTTATTTTTCACACTTACAACTCTTGCAGCAACCCCATGGTCCCATGATCAAAATTGAGACGTTTGGCAACTAATTCTTAGCTATTATTGCTATTGCTATAATTCATTTTTAGGATGGTTGCTGTGTTCCAGAGTCATGACCATGATTACATGACTCTGGAACACAGCAACCATCCTAAAAATGGTGACCTGCAACGTCAACATGGAATCCAGATTCACTTAACAACCGTGTCACTAATTTAACAACTCAAGTGATTCACTTAACAAATGTAACAGGAAAGGTCATAAAATGGGATAAAATTAACTTAAATGTTTCACTTAGCAACAGTGAATTGGGACCACAATAGAGCACAAAATTTAACTTTGTGCTCTATTGTGGTCCCAAGTCATAACATTTCTAATTAGCACAGCCTGTGGTAGTAGTTTCTTTTGAGGAAAGCTGGGCCTTTTCAGTGTGATATCAGACTTTTTGGGATCCTTTTTTTCAGACATTAGATTTCTAGCATGCATAGAAATTATATTGAGAGTGAAAGAAAAACTACCTTGAACATACCGGTAGGTGCTATAGCAATGAATTTATGCTGTTCTGTTACTCTATTACTTACAAGCAAATCAATATTATCTTTTCAGCCGGGAGGGATGATGAACCACAATGCTCAAGAAAGAGAAAACCAATATCACAATAACTTATGAGATGTGATAAGGTCATGGAAAGGGTTTCACAGATTCCCTCTATTCTATTCCGGGAGAATTCAGAAGATTCTAATGTTGTTGTTGATTCCCAGCTGAATTCTAGCAGGACTTTTTTAGACTTTGGGAGTACCAGTGAAAACATTTGTGCATTCAAAAATAAACAAAAAGTACTTTTTAAAATAAAACACAGACACATACGTACATATGTATAGACAGTATATATAAAATGTTTGGCAATATTATTTATGTTTCACTGCAAACAACTATTAAAACAAACAAGCATTCTCATTTTCTTCTGGAACAAAATATACTGAATGTCAGTATTTTTAGTGCTTTGAAAAACAGAATAACAAAATTAAAAAGACTAAACATAAATATAGTTAATGTGATAATGTTAATTGGTCCTTACATGCAAATTTTTCTTGGAGAAGAAGTTTATATATCTGGTGGGTAGACGTACAGTATGTGGTAGACTAAATTAACATATTTATTTTATTTGCACTGATATCACTGGATTTGATTTTCTCTGTTGCAAAGCATAATCCCTCAGTTTCTGAAATAAAGAATTCTGTTCACATCCCAGTCACGTTTCTGTGTGTGTGTGTGTGTGTGTATGTGTTTCTCTGAAATGCAATTCAGGATAAACCGACAGAAATTATAGTTTTCAGCTATATTAAATCATATGTAATTTATTTCTCTCCCACGTAGTTATCTGCATACACAAAGCAGTTAGCAACATAGATTTTAAAAAAACAATAATAAAAATACACTACAAAAATGTCAACAGTTGAAAATAAACTACAGCATTATCTATTAGCTGGGATCAAAATCTTGATAGGTATTAATTTTGAAATTCATAGATGGAACGTGCATTTGGGCTGCTTGATCAAGATTCCCATTTTCTTTTCCGTACTTGAACATTCAAAGTGATGGCAACATTTCACTTTGCTCTTCTACAAATATAATCAGTTCCCTTTCATCTTTGGGATTTTTTGGGTAAATGGGCACATTCGAATAAAAATTAGTGAAGTGTTCTTGTCCTTTCTGTAATTAACATTGCACACCTTTTGCAGCAGATTGATGGAACTATATAGTTATTTATAATATCAAGGGCGCATCATCTTACAGCAAGTGGCAGTTCAGAGTAATCTGTTCATAAGAAAATTCATTGCCTTTGAAACCTTATGCTACATTTCTGTTAATTGCACTTCAGATTAGATATGAGCAAACAGCATGAAAGATGTATGCTTAAGTAAAATTAAATTTAAACCTGAGCTATTTAACTTGATCTGGCTCATTTCCAATATGTTCTACTTCTTAGACACAGTCAGGCTTGTGGTTTAGCTATAGTTCTCCATGTCTGTAGGTCCTATAAATGATTCCCAGTTCAATGAACAGAAAATCGTATAACATGCTTGCCCTTATCCTTACAGAGCATGCCAATCTGGTACATGTTACTGTGACTGGGGTGAATGAAAAGGGAAGATATAAACCCCTTCCAGAAATATCTACCAATAATTTGCTCTCAAAGAATTTGATTCTCTAGGCAGGTATCCATTCAGCAGCCTGTATGATTTGTGATTCAATATACTGTAGATTCTCAGAAACATGAGACAGGAAAGTACTATCCATTTTATTATTCAACGTGAAGTAAGTTTGTCAGCCCCACTTCTTATCATGATGATAAGAATTGAATCTGGGATATTTTTCATGAAAAACATCCTCTAGTCTGAGTTATGCCATTTCCCAAATTTAGCTTTTATCTAAAGTGAAGCTTATATCAGTATAAGCGTGATGGACAATCAATTTTTCTCTCTGTTTATATTACATAATTGGAAAAAGAATCAAAGGATTATTACTGCATTTCATCTTTATTCACAGAATGAATTCAGGCCTAGAACAGTGCTGTTATATTTTTTTTCCCCCTAAGCTTTGTCCATTCCTACACGTATGAGGCTGGCATGTGGCAACAAAAGAGTCTTTTAATTGAACTATAGTACAACCATAAAATAGACTGAATCCCAAACTAGCCAAGCGCTAGCTAGCCTAACATGTTTTATAACTCCAGACTGGATGTAGGATTATGTCTACCCTGCTCCCCAGTTCTGCAGCAGTTTTTGCTCCTTGTCTGCCTGATTGAGTTACACCCGACCTTTCCTCCAATATTTCAAGATGGCTTTAAAAGGGATCTTATTTCAATGAATCCTCAAAACCATGAGATACTATATGTTGGACTGAGAAACAGGAACAGGCCAAAAATGACATCGTGACTTACCATGGTTAATGGTGGACTTGAATTTGGACTAAAACTTTTACCACTATACTATGTTTGAAATGTTTGAAATGTTTATTCCATTTGTATGCCACCCTATTCCCGAGAGACTCAGGGCAGCTAACAAACAGGGGGGAAGGGGAATACAAACAAAAACAAAAAACAGGCAAGTTAAAACAGAGCAACAGTCACAACAGTTTAAGTGGGGCCGGGAACTCATCAGCCCCAGGCCTGCCGGAAGAGCCAGGTCTTAGTGGCTTTGCGGAAAGCCGGAAGGGTGGTGAGGGTCCGGATCTCCACGGGGAGATCATTCCAGAGGGCCGGAGCCTACACTAGTTCTCAAATATCACCACAGTTATTGTTCTCTTTGTACAGCAATTACAGGGCTGGTAATTTTCTTCTTTTTGAAGGGGATTCATACAAGATTGGTTAGTGTTCCTGAGAGTTCCAGAAATAAATAATCTATTTTCTTGTGTCAGCAAACTTTACTTCCAGACTAAATAATCCAGATTCTGAGGTTTTTCTGCAAAATAAAAGCCACTATCCCAGGTAGATTATGATCATTTGCTACTTTTTTCCTTAAAAAAAAAAACCTTCCCTATTTTTAGTGGAAAATATTATTTGAATTTTAGATTTAATTAAATCCAATACACCTATTTAAATCTATTACTTTCACATATTAGTGTAGTCATTTAAAAGTATATACTTTTAAAAGTGACCGAATTAGTGGACCAGAGGAATGCTATGGATATAATTTACTTGGACATCAAGTAATGTATTTGATAAAGTAGACCACAACCTACTACTTGATAAGATAGAAGAATGTGGATTAGACAGCATCACCACCAGATGGATTCATAACTTGCTGACCAACCACATTCAATATATAGTTCTAACCACATTCAATATATAGTTCTCTATAGAACTGCATCTACATGGAGGGAAGTATGCAGTGGGGTATCCCAAGGCTCCATTTTAGGTCCAGTACTCTTCAACATCTTAATCAATGAATTGGATGAGGGGATAAATGGGGAACTCAACAAATCTGCAAATGATACCAAGCTAGCAGGAATAATTAACACTCTAGAAGATAGGCTTAACGTACAGAAGAATCTTGACAGTCTTGAATACTGGGAGTTATCTAACAAAATTAAATTCAATGGTGAAAAAAGTAAGGTTCTATATTTAAGCAAGAAAAACAAAATACACAGATACACTATAGGTGGTACCTTGCTCAATAGTAATAACTGTGAGAGGGATTTTGGAGTCCTAGTTGACAATCACTTAAATATGATTCAGCAGTGTGCTGCAGCTGCCAAAAAATCCAACAGAATTCTAGGCTGCATCAACAGAGGGATAGAATCAAGATTGGGTAAAGTGTTAATATCACTTCACAATGCCTTGGTAAGGCCACACTTTTGGTTTTAACTATGTAAAAATGTGTTGAGATTCTAGAAAGAGTAAGAGAAGATCAACAAAGATGATTAGGGGACTGGAAGCTAAAACATATAAAGAATGGTTTCTGGAATTGGGTATGTCTAGTTTAATGAAAAGAAGGACCAGGGTTGACATGATAGCAGTGTTCCAATATCTTAGGGGTTGCCACAAAGAAGGAGGAGTCAAACTATTCTCCAAAGCACCTGAGGGCAGGACAAGAAGCAATGTATGGAAATTAATCAAGGAGAGAAGCAACCTAGAACTAAGAAGAAATGTCCTGACAGTTAGAACAATTAATCAGTGAAATAATTTGCCTTCAGAAGTTGTGAATGCTCCAACAGTGGAAGTTTTAAAGAAGAGATTGGACAATCATTTGTCTGAAATAGTATAGGGTTTCCTACCTGAGTAGGGGATTGGACTAGGAGACCTCCAAGGCCCCTTTCAACTCTGTTATTCTGTTATTTTGTTAACTGTTCAGTTTTGTAGGACCAACAGGCTATTCTATTCTATTCTATTCTATTCTATATAATTTTTAAAGGAGCAAATACAGTTTTGGTTGAATAATTTATACATTAACTTTGATCAGTGCAAATTAGTCCAATAACATTATGACTCCTTTTGTGTATGCTTTGTATATTGTCTTGGAAAAGGAAAAGGGCTAATAAAGAATGGATGAATAGGCAGAACAAATAATTTGTCATACAACTTGCTTTTAGCAGCAGAGTGTAATTGATCTTGACACATTATATTAAATGTTCTGCATTTTCAATGCAATTGTCATCAAACATTGAAGTTTTGATTAACCTCTCCCTAATGGGAATACTGCTTTGAACAAAGTGAGCATTTCTTATGGAATGAATGATTTATTTATTAGATTTGTGGCCATGATGCTTTGGATTCTTGGTTACTCAGATTTAATCTGATACATAAAATCATTCATGGTACAAAAAAAGAAATATATAACAATATAAAAAAAACAAATGCAACAAAACACATTAAAACATCTACAGTAACAAATCCAAAATTAAAAAGCAATAAATAAATGGTCATATATCACAACTCATACGTTTTCCTAACTAATTTATATAATCTAGTTCATAAAAATGTAACATAATGGGGGCTGTTTGAATATCAGCATTCTAAAAAGAAGCAGCACTCTCAACACTTATTTCTAGTGAAACTGGAAATCCACGTGCTGATTCTATTCTATATAAATTGAGTGGGTCAAGACTGGTTGGAAAAGGCATTCCTGGAGATACTTTAAGTTAAGCCACGCAGAACTTTAAAATCAAGCATTTTTAACTGCACTGAGAAGCCAACAAGAAGCCAGTGCATGGCCTGCAGCACAGATGCCAATGCTAATGTCACATTATATATAGCAAACATTAATTGGGACTTTCACTTCTATAATAATAGACATTTCAAAGAGTTTGGGTTTTTTTTAAAAAAACTCTGTCTAACCTAAAAAACATTGCAGTCATGAAGCCATACTTGACTGTAATGAAAATCTCACTAGGTTCCCTGCTCAGACATTTGTTTTTACTTAATCTACCCATTTAAATTTTTAAGCCACCCAAAAGCTAAAGATTTCTGAGCAGTTTACAATAAAATAAAATAAAACTGTAATTCAAATAAACACGTATACAATAAAATCAAGTAAAATGCAATATAAATCCGCATAGAAATTATGTAGCAGCAAGGTGATCATTTAAAATCTAAAAGAACAAGAATGAATATGTAATCAAAAGTAAATTTTAAAAAGCCTGAAGAAAAAAAATAGAAAGGTCTTCACCTAGCGCCAAAATGATGCTAAAGTGGGAAGGAATTCTATAAAAGTGATGTCCTCTTCCATTTCTCTATGGCTTTGTATAGATGTTAAAAACGAGTAAAGAGGGGAAGGAATATTTATAGTATTCCACAAAGTAGGCAAGGATCTACTGTAAATGATAGGCATTTGTAGACAAAAACCTAAATGGTAACCATTCAGCTCCTAACTTTTTAGGATGACACTAATTCTCTAGCGAGTGAAGGCAAATATACAAGTCCTGCGATCCAATCTGGGACAGTCAACAGGACCAGAGATTTAGTCTTCTGAATTTTTGGACTCATGCTGGAGCCCATCCTAAGGGAACTTCTCTCTAATGGAATGACTGGGCTTAGTGGCACACAGTTTTTGTATTTGTTGGTGCCTATTTTTGTTTGATTTTTATATGTATCTCATGAGATATTAATACATCTATATTATTAACCAACTGGAGACTGTGAATTTCAATAGCATGAAAGCAACATAGAAACGTAAATAAAATACAAAAATAAAACATCACACATGAATCCAGCCTGCCTTCTTACTCATTCCTTTCTGGCTTCCTCCTCTAGCCCCATCTTGCTGTACATTATGAATTTACTGCAGTTCGCAATATTAATTTAATGTTACCCTCAACTGAATTGACATCCCTCTCTAATAATAACTAAAACTGTGATGAATGAGGAGGAATAATAATTGATGGAGATGCTACAATGGTATGGGATTCCTAACTGTTTCTGAGGCTGGAGCAATATTGACAAGCTAAAGATTTATAGGAAGATTTTCTATCACAAAATTGTCCCACTGTTCCTCCAAAATAGACAAGATTGCTGAGTTTGTAAATAGAAATAGAAAGAAGTTATTCTTGCTATAGGTAAGAAACTATAGCAAGTCTCATCATGACTGATAATCAGTGAGGCACTATCTCTAATTCTTCAATGCCAATTTGTTAGTTTATTTCTTCAGAATCTAATTAAGTGTAGTGTGTCCTACTAATGCAGTAGTACTAATGTACTAATACATTCCATCTGAAAATGGAAGATGCTGATAATCTTTAAATTCAGAAGAGATATTTACCTAATCTTTGGTTAAAATAGCTTAATTTGTTTTGGGTTGGTTGAATGAAAATGTACTATCAAGTCATTTTCAACTTTTAAAAACCACAGTTCTTTCAGGACTTTGAAGGGTGTACTCATCTCCACTAGAAGTCAATCCATGTTGCTGCTGGCAATCTTCTTTTCCTTTTCCACATTCTCCATGATTAAAACCTTTTCCACTAAGCTAGATCTTCACTTAATGTGTGCAAAGTAGGTTAATTTGAGCCTGGTCCTTGTGCCCTGTCTGTGGAGTATATCTTGATTGCTTGTTTCTTGATTGCATGTTGATAGTTGATCATAAAGGGAGAAGCTACCCACCAATTCATTAGTTCCACTGCCAATTCTAAAAGTAATTGACATGAATTTGGTCCTTAGAATTGAATTGAATTGTATTCTATTCTTTAATCTCAATCCATTTTTCACATTGCTCTTTGACTTTTATTACTAGGGTTTACAGATCTGTTGCATTTTTAGCTCTCAAGGTAGAGTCATCAGTATATCACAGGTTGTTGATTATTTTTCTTCCAATTTTAAAACCACTTCTTCCAGTTAACTTCCCTTAATATATATTCATGAATAAACAATGGAGAGAAGGCAACTTTGTCACATTTGTTTGCCAATCTGAAATCAGTCTGTTTCACCATGTTCTGTCTGTACTGTGGCTTCCTGACCTGTATATAATTTCCCCATGAGAATAATGATGCATTGAGCACTTTTCTGAGCCATTTCCACAGCTTGACATTATCAACACAATTGAAACTCTTTCTGAAGAACCTACTGACTTATTTTTGCTATTCTTGGCTTTCTCAATTAGTAGATAATAATTGCAAAAGTGTTCGGCATGCATCAGCAATAATGTCTTGTGTTCCTTGACCTTTTCTAAAGCCAGCTCAAAACACCTGGTGTCTCTTTTTCAATCTAGGGCTGCATTGAATGATCTGTCTGTGTTTTATGAACAGGTGCTTTATGAACTGATGTTTACAAAATAAGTTACTGACTCTTGTACAATACGTGTGTGTGTGTGTGTGTGTGTGTTTGTGTGTGTGTGTGTTCCACCATAACTCTGGAATGCTTTGAGCAATTTCAACCAAACTTGGTACACAAATGACTTACTCTCTGGAAACAAATACTGTGGAGGTAAGACACCCCTAACACCCCTCCAGGGGGTGTTCTGTTAAGATACAGACTATTGTGCCTTAAAATGGCTTCTACTGTACAGCTCAATGGAGTTGCCATTGTAACAGTTTCAAAGTATTCCATAAGGGGACTCCCTCTGGTAAAGCGGAAAATCCAACATTAGAAATTACGTTTGGTCCTGGATTATTGTTGAGGACAAATGTATGAATTAGGATGAATAAATACCTGGGCAATGCCAGGTTATCAGCTAGTGTTTGATACAATTTGGAACTTTTTTCATATGTATTTATTTATATATTTATTTATTTTCATAGCAATTATTTTGAAAGTGCTACGTCCTGAGGTCTCGAGAAAGACTTGTCAATCAATGGGGAAAAAAGGAAGCCGTTGACTCTGGCGCGAGTGCAGGCTCGAGGAAACTGGGTGAGCTTTCTATTGGTTAACAGTTTGACAGCTCGCATATAAAAGGCTGTCAGTTAAGTTCATTACTTTGTTCATTGTCAACTACGTTAATAAAAGGTTAGTGTTACATTGTCTCCAGCAGTTTCTTGAAGAGAATACATTTCAGAAAGACTATGAATGATTCACGGATATGAAATAGTTTCTAGTTTTACTCATTCCTACCATCTTTATGTGCACAACATGGACAACAGGTTCCTCATCATGAGGTGAGTACGATTTATATAAATAATCTTCAGTTTCACATCCTCCAAATGTCTTGGGATTCTAACTCTTTGAATTATTGGTCATTATATATCAGCATAAGAGAAGTAGAGAATTATGTTCCAAATGGATACACTCCATCAAGACAGAGACATTTCTACAAACATGAATGAATGTGATTGGAGGAAAATACTTAAGAACTGATTTTATGTTATAGGCAACAGATCAACATCTAATAAATCTTAGTGATGGTACCATTATAAGAAAATATATTGCGGAAGAAAATGTCCCCTTTTCAGTTTTAAAACTGAAACTCAGACCATTTTATATGTACAAATATAGTTTATACTGGATTGCTTGTTAAGTGCACTGGGGGAGGGGGGGAAATTTTCCCTATAATAAGATTCATGGTGTATATTTGCAAAGATTCTTGGGACTTAATTCACAGGAAAAGATTGGTTTGGTGGCAAAACAAGACGAAATAAAATGTCTTCTTTCCTACACCAGAAGCTTTATAATATCCATCTCTTCATTACTTGTTTGCCATAAAAAGGCAGCAGAATTTTAATTATCTATCCCTGAAGAATATGTGAGACTAAAATATAGAAACCTAAAACCAAACAAAGCCTTTATATGTGAAGACGGCCATCCCATGGAGAACTGCATTTTTCCTATGTACATCCATAGGTTCCCCAACTCTGGGGTACTAGTTTTCAGCCAATTACAACTACAGCAACAGCAATGGATAATAACTGCTAATGACAACCTGACTATAATGGTGAGGAAGTTTAAGTGGTCTGAACTAAAAAA
Organism: Thamnophis sirtalis; assembly: GCF_051295495.1. Lineage (NCBI taxonomy): Eukaryota > Metazoa > Chordata > Lepidosauria > Squamata > Natricidae > Thamnophis > Thamnophis sirtalis. Next base: position 110,090,703 of record NW_028261383.1, on the reverse strand, counting down.
AAGCTTCTTGGAGGAGAAGGGAAACATCTTCAAGAAAAACAAAGAAAGTCCAGTTGCCTTTGAGACAAACGTGATCTGAATGACTGAGAATCTACATCAAGGGCACTGGCGGGTTCTGGATCCCATTCCAACCGTACCCGGCGGCATCCACATGGATGTGAGCAGCGTACACGCACATTCGCATAGCACACACATGCATCTTACTGCCTCCACGAGCCTCCGTGATGCTCCAGCTGCTCAGCGGAGCATCGTGCAGGTGTTGTATGTGCCACATGCATGTGCAGAAGCGCCGAAGACTTAAAAGACTGGTAAGGAGCATGGGTGGGCAGGTGGGCCCTCCAGAGCACCGTATCGGAATGGTATCCAGTGGTCCAGGCAGGCTCTGGTACACCCGTACCACGGACTACCACCAGCAACCCACCACTGATCACGGGTGTCAAACGTTGCCATCACATGATGTTTCGCAATGCTTTTCCCCTTTGCAGAACTGGGGTGGGCGTGGCCTGCTCATGATGCATCCAGCCCACAGACCACCGGTTTGACAACCCTGATCTAAATAGATGTTTGGTCTGCCCTTTTTCTCCCTGTGCTTTCAAATATAAAACACTTCTCTTTTTTTCTAAAATCAGGAAAAGTTAAAATAAACTGCCAACAATGGCATTTTAGTTGAAGTATTATTGACAACTGTTCAGAAATTTAGTTTTTTTTCCCAAGCTACTGATAAGGTGTACCATTAAACTAGCTCCAAGTATTATGACGCTGAAAACCCTTAGGTCTTGTAAAAGAATAAAAGATCATAAACACTCTAAATATTTTGAGCTTCAGTATAAAATGAATGATCTGGAAAACATCCACAGGATTTCAACTAGTGAAGGGATGTGAGATTTTGTCCTGTAGCTTTTAGCATTTATTAGAAAATAAATTGAAACGGTCCTTATGCCCAATTATTTTACTCAGCTATAATTCGAAAGGCACTCTTACTTATTTGCCTCTTTGACAATTTTATGTAATTGTAAGAGATCTACCAAGAATAACTTTAAAAAATTATCCATTTGATGACCAAAAATCATAAACAAAAATCCATTTTTTTTCCATATGGTTCGAACAATGCCCATACCAGACAGCCCAAATTCCTGTTTAAAAATAACCTATATAAAAAAAAAAATTATGCAGTTAAGGGGTTTTGAGAAGGGTAAATATTATAAGAATCCTTTCAGGCCAATCTCTACCGGAAATGTTTAAATGCTTCCAATGTGGATGTTTACATTTGATTTAGCAATCGAGCTATTGATATTCACAAAACTCTAGACGGAGTAAGCCAAGAGATGACTTTTTAAAGGCACTGATCTGCTGAGCAATCCCAAGAGATTTCCACATAAGGATTTCAGTAGACAAGGACATCTTTAGAGGAAGCTTTCTAATCAATGTTTCATGGAGGGGCCAGTCTTCTTAAGAAGAGGCAAAGGTCACTTGAGCCGCCTATGCTGCCAATGATAAATTTTTTAAAACTTTTCTTAAATTATTTAAAAGATGACCTTATCAGGCATATGAATTAATATAGCAAGATATATAGTAAGATTAATATAGTAAGATATGATTTTATCCCCCCCTCACACACACACAGTGTGTGTGGGTGTGTGTTTGTGTACGCGCGCGTGTAATCAGTGTGTGCCTGCACCTAATCATATGCAATATTGCAAACTCAATTCATCTTCCCTGCTTTGTATAAACTACTGGTAAATATAATGCTAAAGCAATGAGATGGATTCTCACTGAGAATGGACTGCCAAATCATTCTGGATTTCCTATATAAGGAATACTCCATTATTTTGACTCATACTACAGCTTGGTTTGCATTTTATTCCACATTTATTTATGAGTAATGCAATGCATCTTTCTTGGTCTATAAAGGGTTAACAACAGAGGTGGTATTCAGCAGGTTCTGACCAGTTCTGGAGAACTGGTAGTGAAAAATTTAAGTAGTTTGGAGAACCGGTAAATACCACCTCTGACTGGCCCCACCCACATCTATTTTCTGCATCCTGAATTCCAGCTGATGGGAAGTAACCTTCCCCTGGAGTGGGGAGGGAATGGAGATTTACAGTATCCTTCCTCTGCCATGCACACCAAGCCATTCCTACAGAACCAGTAGTAAAAAAAAATTGAATCCCACCACTGGTTACCAAGTGGAAATCATTCATGACAATCACAATACCACTAGTTTATCTGAATCATAACTCAGACCCACAAATTTATAACATAAAGAAACTCAAGTATAGCTTAAATTTAAACAACAATCACGGTGAGGATTGCAAAACTCCCTGCAATGTGGATATTAAACATTTGAATGTCACTCTATATGGGGCAATATTGAACTTGTCTAGTATTTCTTTTCATTACATAATAAAGAATCTTTAAGTTTGGGTGTAAGAACTGTTAGTTGAATGTCATAAATATGGTGTGCACCATTTATTATGAAACATTTCTATGACCTGATACCTCCTTAGTTTCAACATGCTTTTGCAGGTGAAATCTCCAGTGGATTCTATTCTTAGATTATTATTTTTTCCTTCAAGTTTTAAAGATGAATGCTTTCTTTCCTTGCCTGTACAATGCACCAAAAAGTGTTGGTGACTCTTCAAGATAAAAATGAATCACATTAACAAAAGGGTTAATGTAGCCATTTTCTCTTTTTTTTCTACAGTTCAAAGTAGGAAAATAAATTTTATCTCTAAGACCATGATAGCTTTTTTATTATTCTTATTACAAACAACACTCAAAAAGAGGAGACGGCTTTTATTCCAAACTATTTTCCTAAATCTTTGAAATTTTAAAGAAGAGTTTCCATATATGGCTATGAAGAGCCTTCAAGATAATTCTAAAAACCTAACTTCTACATTTTTTAAAAATACAAAAATTATACAGTAAGCTGTGCTTTATCTGAAAAAGTGGTTATCTTAAATAAAATCCAATATTTCATAGTTGGAGTTGTAATTCCATGAGAATAGCAAGTGCCTTTCAATTCTTATACATATGTATCATCTCAAAATTAATCAAACTCAGCAAGATTTGAGATTTGCAAATACAAATACTTGGGATGAACTTATGGTAAATGAGAAACTAAAAGCATCTGAGTACTGTTAAAATGGTGAGGCATATTCATCAACTGAACAAATCCATGAAGGACAGGGATTTATCTGATCCTGTTGTTCTCACCAAGTTTTAGACAGTAATTTAGATTATTTTAAAAAATACTGTTTTCCAGAGAATCCTATGAAAATTAAACAGAATATATAAAATTAATAAATAAAATTTTATAAATATTATATATAAATATATTATATAAATATTTGTAATATTATAAAATTAAACTTTATAACACATATTATTTTTATTTTTATTTGGAATAATTTTTATGATACTATTTCAGAGTTTATTAATTTAGAATAGGATAGGATAGGATAGGATAGGATAGGATAGGATAGGATAGGATAGGATAGGATAGGATAGGATAGGATAGGATAGGATAGGATAGAATAGAATAGAATAGAATAGAATAGAATAGAATAGAATAGAATAGAATAGAATAGAATAGAATAATAGAGTTGGAAGGGATCTTGGAGGTCTTCTAGTCCAACCCATGGCCTAGGCAAGAAACCCTATACCATTTCAGACAAATGACTATCCAACATTTTCTTTAAAACCTCCAGTGTTGGGGCATTCAGAACTTCTGGAGGCATGTTGTTCCACTGATTAATTGTACTAACTGTCAGGAAATTTCTCCTCAGTTCTAAGTTAATTGTCTCCTTGATTAGTTTCCGCCCATTGTTTCTTATTCTACCCTCAGGTGCTTTGGAGAATAGTTTGACTCTCTCTTCTTTGTGCCAACCCCTGAGATATTGGAACACTGCTATCATGTCAACCCTGGTCCTTTTTTTCATTAAACTAGACATACCCAATTCCAGAAACCATTCTTTATATGATTTAGCCTCCAGTCCCCTAATCATCTTTGTGTCTCTTTCTGTATTCTTTCTAGAGTTTCCACATCTTTTTTACCTCATGGCAACCAAAACTGAAGGCAGTATTCCAAGTGTAGCCTTACCAAAACATTATAAAGTGGTATTAACACTTCATGTGATCTTGATTCTATCCCTGTTTATGCAGCCTAGAACTGTGTTGGCTTTTTTGGCTGCTGCTGCACACTTCTGGCTCATATTTAAATGGTTATCCACTAGGACTCCAAGATCCCTCTCACAGTTGCTACTATTGAGCAAGGTACCACCTATACCGTACCTGTGCATTTCGTTTTTCTTACCTAAATGTAGAACCTTACTTTTTTCACCATTGAATTTCATTTTGTTAGATAGTGCCTATTAAGTACTTTGAATATGTTAAGTACTTTGAATGTATGCAGTTTCCACCAAGGTCCGCTACTACCAGCAGGAACTCATTTAAATCTGATTGGCTGAAGGCCCTGCCCTCCGGCAGCAGCCCTATAAAAGGGCTGCTGCCGGACAGGACCTTTGCTGGATTGTAGATAGCAGTCACTGAATAAAGAGCTGTTGTTACTGAGCCTGAGTCTGCCTCCTCCGTTCACCCTATCTAACACTGGCGACGAAGGTGGGATCGGAAGGCAACTAAAGAGCAGAAACAATCCAGCAAGTAATCCAGCCCAGAGCGAAGCTGGGCAGCAAGAAGCCATCTCAAGTGGCAAATTTGAATCAACTTCAACCAAGACAAGATGAGTACGCACACCCCACCAACTCCATATGACCTAGCCGGCGAACACTGGGCATCCTACATGATGAGGTTCAACTGCTTCCTCGAAACCAACAACCTCCTGGGCCTGTCCAAAGGCCGGAAGAAGGCGATGTTTCTAAGCTACTGCGGACCAGAGGTGTTTGAAACAGCGAAGGACTTATCCAAGCCAACACCACTCCATTCGGTCGCTTGGTCAGTGCTACAACAGACGCTGGTAATGCACTACGCTCCCAGATCGCATGCAGTTTCCACCAAGCTCCGCTGATACCAGCAGGAACTCACTTAAATCTGATTGGCTGAAGGCCCTGCCAGAGCCATATAAAAGGGCTGCTGCGGACAGGACCTTCACTGGCTTGTAGATAGTAATCACTGAATAAAGAGCTGTTGTTACTGAGCCTGAGTCTGCCTCCTCCGTTCACCCTATCTAACAGTGCCCAATCTTCAAGTTTGTCAAGATCCTTCTGTATCTTAAGCCTATCTTCTGGAGTGCTGGCTATTTCTGTCATCTGCAAATGTGATGAGTTCCCTATTTATCCCATCATCCAAATCATTGATGAAGATGTCTAAATGGGCCTAAAACAGAGCCTTGAGGTACTCCAGTGCATGCTCCCCTCCATGTAGGTATAGTTCCATTGAGCACGTTGAGTGTGGTTGGTCAGCCAGTTATGAATCAATTTCATGGTGATGCTGTTTAACCCCCACTTTTCTACTTTATCTAGTAGTAGGTATGGTCTACTTTATCAAATGCCTTACTGAAATCCAAGTAAATTATATTGACAGCTTTCCTCTGGTCCACTAATTTTGTCACTTTGTCAAAGAATGCAATAAGATTAGTCTGGCATGATCTGTTTTTGACAAACCCATGTTGGCTCTTTGTTTACTTCTAGGTGTTCGCTGATTCGTTGCTTGATTATCTTTTCCAGAATCTTCCCTTAAATAGTTCTGCTTTCTCCCTGTTGCTTGTCATCTTCTTGCCACTTTCTCCCAGCAATGGACCAATTGTTTCCTTGACTTTTTTCTTGTTTTTAACATACCTAGACTAGAATGCTTCTGATCTCTGAAATAGATACCCAGCATCAAATTCCTTTGCTTACAACTCTGCTCATCCTTGTAGAAGACCGTTCCCAAGACTGCAAAGGGCCCATCTTGGAAAGCTTAAAAAAACGTGATGTATATAAAACAGGGCAGAGAAAACTTGACTCAAAGAATGAACATCCCTCTAAGTCCCTCTCATGTGCAAAATGATTTTTGGCTTCCTCCTTATGCAATATCACATTCCTACTCCACTCCCCACCCACTCAAATTCATTTATAATATTATAGTTCCGTTTACATTTCCATGTTTGTATTCCATAACAACTCAGTCTGAATCTATCTAATTACCTTTCTGTCTTGCTTCTCTCCCCCCCCCCCCCCCCCGCCCTTTATATTCACAGTAAAGCATTCTGGAGTAGCTTATGAAAGTAAACTTTGCAGCTTAGCTTTCATTATGCATATCCCCCATGAGTCTGGAGAAACAACACACATTTCCACATGATTATATTCAGTCTTGTATCTATATCATCCCCATTTGCCAGACAGAAAGCTATTACAATTACTTTTGGCATCCTGCTTGGTAAGACTTAGCCAATAAGACATTGAACAAAATACAAAATATTTGTCCCAAAGGTGCTTTTTCAAGAGGCAACTGGGCTTTCTGGTTTTTCTTTGAAGATGTTTCACTTCTCATTCAAGAAGCTTCTTTAGCTCTGCTTCTTGGATGAGAAGGGAAACATCTTTAAAGAAAAAACAGAAAGTCCAGTTAGCTCTTGAAAAAGCAGCTTTGGGACATCCATGACCTCAATGACTGAGAATCTCCATAGTTACAAAATATTTGACCAACCAGAAGCTGCTATATGAAATAAATATAAAATATTAGGTTTCTGACAATGGTCAAAAATAACACACTGTTGAAAGACAACCTTTCATTGGACTAAATGACAAAGCCCTCTCTAAGCGGTTTACAGAGTCAGCATATTGCCCCCAACAATCTGGGTCCTTATTTTACCCACCTCAGAAATCTGGAAGGCTGAATCAACCTTCAGCCTGGTGAGATTTGATCTGCTGAACTGCAGCTAGCAGTCAGCTGAAGGAGCCTGTAGTACTGCACTCTAACTCTCAGAGCTGAAAGATAGTACACTAGTACAAGATCGCCAACTGGCTTTGTACTTAAGGGCGGAACTAGAACACAGGATCTCCCAATTTTGGTCTTAACCATTATACCAGAATGGGTCTCCAGAGAATTTTTAAAAAGAGTTAATGGACTTTTAAATAAATTCAAGGAAAGGAAATTTAGTAAATTAATGTGAGGTAGGCAAATTTAAATCTTAGTACATCCAGCAAGGAAATCAAATCAGTCAGTTCTAAAGGAAATCAACCCTGACTGTCCCTTGGAAGGACTAGTACTGAAGGTGAAGCTCAAATATTTGGGGCACCAAGTGAGAAGAAAGGACTCATTGGAAAAGACCCTGATGTTGGGAAAGAATGAAGGAAAAAGGGACAGCAGAGGATGATATAGTTACAGGGATGTGCAGTCACTAGAGGCAAGGGAGGCGGAGCCTCACCACTCTCCTCAGGAAAAGAAAAGAAATTTAAATATATTTTTTTAAATAATTAAAGCCAAGATAGTTGCTACCAGATTCCAGGTCACAGTGGCTGCTTAGTGTTAACCAAAGCAGGAGGCGAGAGAACGCGGGGCCTCTTTTCCATAAGGAATTTTTCGCCTTCTAAAAGTTAAGAAAGAGTTAAAAGGCAAAGAAGTTCAGATGGAAAAGAGGCACTAATTCTCCCGCCTCCTGATCTGGAAGCAGCCAATCATGTCTTCTTGAGCACGCTTACGCTGGGCGGGTTATTTTGGAGGGCGCGCTTCAGAGGAGAGAGGAGTGGGGGAGAAGGAGGAGGTTTGCTCTTCACCCCTCCCCAACCTTCCCAGGGTCCAGATTCCCTTGCTGTCTCTTGCATCCCAAAGGTGGGATCCCGCGATGCAAAGTGCCCGTCTCCACAAGAAAGAAGCGAGGGCTTCTCCCGTCTGGCTCTTAAGGAAACCCCCAGCTAAGCGTTTTGTGGCTGGCTGAAATGCACGGACATTTCCAGCCACCCACAGGGGGACTAGGAGGGAAGGAGTCGCTCCTCCTTTTGCGAAGCAGGGCAGCGTTCGGCCTCAGCGGTGGGGGGGGGATTTGCATCGCGGGAGCCGCCAAGCGCCTTTGCTGCAGACCTGGGCGCTTGGCGGCTCCCGCGATGCAAATTCCCCCCCCACTGCCGAGGCCGAACGCTGCCCTGCTTCGCAAAAGGATGCCCAGCTGAGCCTCACCAGGCATAAACCTCACTGCACATCACTGTATAGATAGATAGTGCCATTGAAGCGATGAACATGAATTTGGGCAAATTGAAGGAGACAGTAAAGGGGTCTGGTGTGCTCTAGTCTATGGGGTCACGAAGAGTCAGACATGACTTACACAGTGGTGGGATTCGAATAATTTAACAACTGGTTCTCTTCCTTAATGATTTCTTCCAACAACCAGTTCATCCAACTGCTCAGAAATTTAATAACCGGTTAACAAGTGGTGCGAACTGACTGAATCCCACCACTGGTCTTGCTAACTGAACAACACACCTAGTTTTCCATAAGATTAAATAAATGGGTTATTTAATTGATTAAAAAAGATAAGAGAAAAGAATATCTTCTAAATCATACTGCACCAGTAATTAGCCACAGCATAGGTACTATGCTGTATTTCCTTCAGGGCAGCCACAATTTCATGGCATTTTGGAGCTTGAGAGTAACTGAAATATTTTTAGTACAGCACATTAATCCACAGAGGGCTTTTGGGGGGGAGGGGGGAGTTGTTAATAAAATATTAATATAATCCATAAATATGTATGAGAACTAAAAGATAAGGAACAATCAGTGGGGTTTCACAACAGTTGTTTTTAATATTTGCAAATAGAAAAATCCATTAAAGTTTCGTATGAAGCATTTAACTAGGAGCAATAAATAACATGGAGAAATAATGCCTGATAGCTCAGTTCTATCTATGACTACTCAGAAATAAATCCTACTGAATTTAATGGGACTTATTTCCTAGGTAACTCTATATAATTGCAGCTCCATTATGGCATTTTCAGTACTCTAACCTTCATAAGATACCAAGCTGTCAGAAAAATCTCCTCAGTCTAATTTTATAATTTTCCAGTTTTCAGCACAAAGAAGGCATTATAAGTAGTGATGAGACGTGTTATCTACTTTTAATCTACATCTCCAATTAATGTTTGCTATTCTTTAAAAAAGAAGAAGAAGAAGAGTGGAAGACAATTAGATTGTGCCCTGCTTGGTAAAAAATGTTTGGATCAATTTGCTTAGATCCATTCTTTCAGCTGTCTTATTTTATATAATTCAAGACGAGGGACTCTGCAGAGGAAACAGCAGAGAACTTAAAATGTAAGGAAAACTCATTCTGATGAAAAGAATGAAGTGAGATCCATTTTCTAATAATTGTTGTAATTGACTTGGGACTGCCGAGAGTGCTTAGTGTCAGCAGCATTTCTATCTGGCATTGGATCTTCACAGTTCTATATGTGACCTGGGTATCTTTTTCTGCTAAGAACTTCCTCTCCTTTGAGTAAATATTCAAAGTAAGTTCAATTTTTGTAGCTTTTGGTGAATGAAAACAAGCAAATCAAGTTTTTTTAAAATATTTTTCTGAAGGAAATTTCCTTCTGCTCCCTCTCTCCCTTACCCTGAAAAGATCTCTGCTATAAATAGAAAGGGTGAAAAGAAAGGTGATGCTTACATCCTACAAGTCATGCTACAATATAGCAAGTGATGACTGGAGTCTGTGAAATTTACAGGTTAGGTTTCCACTGAGCATTTAATCTGGTGAAACACGTTTTAAATCCTCCAGTGCCTGATTAAATAAATTAACTTGATGAATAGCCTTTTAGGCTCTGCTTTGGCATCCAGAATGCTTAACATCTGCCTGTTTTGTTGATTTCAAGAATCCATGAGAGCTTAATGCTTTTATTTATTTGTTTGTTTATTTATTTGCTAAAACCACTCCCTCAAATAGCAATAGCACTTAACATATATACTGCTTCACAGTGCTTTACAGCCCTCTCTAAGCAGTCTACAGAGTCAGCATAGTGCCCCCAACAGTCTAGGTCCTCATTTTACCAACCTCGGAAGGATGGAAGACTGAGTCAACCTTGAGCATGGTGAGATTTGAACTACTGAACTGCAGCTAGCATCAGCTGAAGTAGCCTGTAGTACTGCATTCTAACCACTGCATCATCGTGGCTCAAAGATTCCAAAATTTCAGATTTTAATATGCCTGTCTCAGAACTCACAATTAATATTGGGCTTTGCTTCATAGCAAGGCAAACTTTCAAATAGACTTCTTCAGTTTAGATGCTTGGATTTAATCCCCTAAAATTTCCTAGCCAGCATGGCTATTATTGACAATTCTGGGATTTAACATCTTCATATCTGTACAGTATAGTGCTCAGGTTGTGGATAATTGACTTGGAGGCATTTACCTTGCCTTGTCCTGCCTTCCCTTCCCTATCCTGATGGAAGAATATAAAAAGGTAGCTTTTTAAAAAAAACATAAAATATAATGCTGTAATGCCTGATTGAGGAAGACCATCCCTCCTATAGGAATGAGAAAGGAATATTTTTATATAATCTATTAATGTATATATAATGTATTTATACATAATCAGAGGTGGGTTGCTCTTGGTTCAACCCAGATCAGGTGAACTGGTAGTGGTGGTGGCAGTAGGCTTCACCAAACCGTCTAGATGCTTCTGTGCATGAACAGAATTGTTGCGCACAAGCGCAAGCGTGAGCACAAGCAAACCAGTGGCACCAGGGTTTGCAACCCACCTCTGTATATAACATATGTAATGTGTTAATGAGTTATGTGTCTTAAGCACATAACAATAGTGCTAAATAAAAGCACTACAATGCTTTATACAATAGTGCTAAATAAAAATACTGGAGTTCTCTTACTCTGCTTTACTTTACTGGACACATGTTCATTTGCTAAATAACAGTACACAGCCTTCAACTAATAAGTAGTGTTCTGTGACAGCATTGGTTATTTGAAGTGGTTTGAGTTCCGCTGAACTAATTATTTTGATAAATCTTCAGCTGGGTACTTCACCTAACCAGCTGCCCTTCAATTATTGTAATAAAATCCTACTATCGAAGAGGAGAGACGTGAAAGAATGTACAACCTGTCATACAATATCCCTGGTTTCACATACTAATAAAATAATGCTAAGGATCATCTAACACTGAGCAGAACCCTATTTGGAAAGGAAACTACCAGATGTTCAAGCTGATTTTAGAAAAGACTAAAACACAAGAGACATTACTGATGATGTGTGCTGGATTGACAAAGCCAAATAATACCGAAAAGTGTACATTGCTATCGGTTATAGAAGGGCTATAATTGATTGTGTCAAGCTGTAAGTGTGTGTGTTTAGAAATATGAGAATCTCAGAACATCTTATTAGCCGCTTTTAAAATGTATATACATAAGTCAGGAAGCCACAATATGGCAGTGTATGGTAAAACAACTCTGACTGACAATGCAAGGGGAGAATGCTATGTATTCTCCACATATTTATTTAGTCTGTGGGTTATATATATATATTGAATGAAGCTGAATTGGAAGAAGATGAGTCTAGTTTTAAAGCTGGAAGAAGAAATATAAATATTTCAGTAGTGCTGAGGACACTGCTTTGATAGTTGAAAATGTGCATGATCTCCAGGTTCTAGTAATGGAAGCCAAGGAGCCAGTGGAAAAGAATGGGCTAAGGTTAAATATAAAATAAAAAAGGCAAACAATTAATGACCACAGGTATAGCAACCAGCCTTAAAACAATGTAGATATTAAAGTGGCAAACAACACACAACTGCTTCAAGAGAACCGAGTGGGTAACACTAACGTTTCCAAGAAGGCCAACAAAGACAAAGTGCATGGATGGCTGGTAGATTGTGCTTGCCAATTATTGCACTTGCACAAGTTCAGTATCATCTCCTTCCACAATGAAAGAGATGACACTGAACGTGGGTGCATTAGAAATTTACAGAATTGGTTCCATTTGCAAAGATGATTTTATCCAACTTCTTGCTTTATCCTAATCATAGACACTGTTTCACTAAAGATTGCAATATATTCACAAAATTTATATTAACTAGGAATTCTGAGAACACATCTGGAGGCACCTAGTTTGAAAACACTTTATCAGAAAATACATTGTCATTTGATGAATTTTTAACAGGATTTGTATTCTCTAACTTTTTCATTAGGATGGGAGCATGGTGTTGGTAACTAACCTCTCTCTTTGTCTCAGTACTTTCATTGAAGATATTAAAACATTAAAGCAAGAAAACGGACCCCCCCCTCGCCCCTTTTACCTCATTTTATAAGAAAAAATGACCAAGTACCATAGAGCTCCAGGAAATGCTTGGCTAGAGAAGCCGCAAGTGTTACTTCCTGGATTTTCTGGAGGGGAGGGGCACAGAGGTTGGAGGTCGGAAAAAATGGTGGCAAAGTTTCTTTGAAAAATATTTCCCTGACTAATTTCACCATTTTAATTTGCTCAGTTCTTTGTATTAACATCTACATCATTCTGGATTGACTTGGAATGCTCACTTGTGCCTGCTGGTAAGTGAACTGGGTTTTTTTCTTTTATTTTTTAAATGTATTTTAAAATAATATTTTATTTATTGTGCATAGGATTTTTTAAAATATTTTTATTCTGTGTGGATTCTTTTTTAAAATTGTCTTAGACTATTTAAAAAAAGATTCTATCCAAAATACAAAATACCAGCTGCAGTTATTCACTTAAGAACTGTGGCAAGAAAGGTGGTATAGTGACCAAAGTTACAATGGCATTGAAAAAAGTGACTGATGACCATTTTCACACTTAGCGACCATTTTCACACTTAGTGACCATTGCAGCATCCTCATGGTCACGTGATCAAAATTTTGATGTTTGGCAACAGTTACAATTTATATTTGTAAATTGTAGTTATGTTGAAATAAAAAAAATATTACAATACTATTTTTGCATTGTATGAAAATTTTTGTTGCTCCATATAAAATTTTTAATCAAGTCCCCCCCCCCCGCCGGTCAAAGGTGTCCCTCTTTACCAATCTGAAAATCTGGTCACCTTTTACAAGGTCATATATTGCCTAATAACTTGTCATTTTAGAAGAGTGACAAACTGAATTTTCCAGTGCCAACATATTGGTTGGATTCACCTTAAAGAAGACACACTGAAATTAGAACAACTTGAGTCTTAACTCATTTCTGACTAATTGTCCCTTTGAATTCAAAATATTTACTCCAGGTAAGATAAAGATTGGATCCAACCTACTGAGTCCCAAATGATAGTCTGATTAGCAATGATTTTTAGAACTGGGGTAAGATGGTCCTGAAATGATTATTCAATTCAACTCCAGAACTGCTGGAGTTCTCAGAATGCTGATATCACTAATGTGGATAATATATGTTATACAAATAAATGCTATCTTGTGTTACTCCTTTTAGTTGCTCCTAATCAATTGCTGTAGGACTCTGGTGGTCCTGCAGCCCTGGAAGGGCATTTTAAGACATTAGTTTTTGGGGGGTTGGGAGCAAGAGCCACCTTTCAGAGAAAAGATATGACCCTATATTATTTCATCATTACTGTAGAAACATATGATAGGGTTTAGTGCAGCCGTACTGTCCTAGTCACTGGAGAAGAACCTAATGCTGGGAAAGATGGAGGGCAAAAGAAGAAGGGGACAGCAGAGAATGAGGTGGCTGGATGGAGTCATCAAAGCAGTAGGTGTGAGCTTAAATGGACTCTGGGGGATGGTAGAGGACAGGAAGGCCTGAAGGAACATTGTCCATGGGGTCGCAATGTGTCAGACATGACTTTGCAACTAACAACGACACTGTCCCAAATTTAGACAATGTTAGAGACAAAACTAAAAAAAGGAGGAAAAAGTCAACCTACTGCCCTTACAGCTTTTCATGAGATCCCATTATTTGGGGGAATATTTGGAGACTCGGGCCTGAGCTCTCAACCCTTGTATGTTTCAGATTAGCAGAGACTTATTTTTAAATATTCTATTCATGTTACTTGTCGTAAGAAATAGATAGTCACTGCAGAAGGCTGAGGTTGCATACTTGCAGGTGAATCTGTATCAGTGCAATACCAACAGACAGAGAGCACAAGCAGTAAAAATTGTTTGGCTATTTCAGTGTGAAAATGTGCCATTTATTCAGAATTTCTTTAATAACCCATTTTTCTCCTTCCAAATCATTACCCAGGCAATGGAAATGAAGTGTTGAGCATTTTTAGTAGAACATTCAAAAGCAGTCTAAGCAAACTGAACAAAAGGATGATGGTTATTAAGCATTAAATAAATGTTTCATACGCAAGCTTTCCATGCTTCAAAATCTTGCCATGCTTCAGTTGCAGTCCCAGTCATCCAGAGGTGGGTTCCTACCAGTTTGCACCTATTCGGTAGAACCGGTTCATCAAATCTACTGAACCGGTTAGAAGAGGTTCCACCAGTGGACCCGGGAAGCAGGCCACACCTACAGAAGAAGTTCCAAAATTTTTTGAAACCCACCACTGCAGTCATGCTTCCTTGCCTTTTGGTATGTCACAATTGCAATTTCAATTAGCTTAGTCCTCTCCTGATGATGCTCTACAGCCTCTGCCTACTTTTGCGTTAGGGCACAACATAGTCCACTGTGCTGCAGTGCATTGATGTAAAGTAGGATCAAGAAGAGGAACACCTGGATGCAGGAAGATGCTTCATTACGGATTAGATAACACAGCATTATTTTACTGCAACTGGCAGCACATAATTATCTTTCCAGCCCAGAAGGGCAATGCCATTTCACTGGGAAGTGCTTTTTTTCCCCCACTACACATTCCAAGCATTTTAGCTGCTGGGAAACTCCTGAAGGTGAATCTAGTCTACATTCTTCTCTATGGCTTAAAAGACAGACATCCTCTATGATGCAGTTACTCACATAAAATCACTCACGGCAACTTCACATACTCATTCGTCTGCATGACTTGATGCACACTCATTCAGTGTCGTGACAACTGTATCCCTGGCCTGGATCCTACTTTATGTGGGATTCTAACACCTCAGAAGAAACAAAGTATGTGCGCCCATTTGATGCAGCATATGTCAAATCCTTGGGGGGGGGGGGGGCAGATAAAGCCTGATTGGATTCTGTGTGAGCACAAATTCAGTGCACTGCATAGTTACGACTTTTATTTTCCCTTCCGAGATGTGATAAAGAGCCAGTTTGGTCTAATGGTTAAGATAAAAGAGAGCTGAATTCTAATCTTACCCTGAGCACTAAACAGCTGAGCAATCCTTGACTAGTCTTTCTGTTTCAGCCCTAGGGAGAAGATGATGGTAAACCATTTCCAGATATTTACCAATAAAACAGGGACTAACCCAGGCACTTGCCAGGAGTCAAGATAAACTCAAAGGCACAACAAAAGTTAAAAACTTCTCAATAAATCTTCAGTTAAAAACACAACTTTTAAAAATAAAGCATGCTTCTTTACTTTTACCTTCCCCCCCCCCTTTTTTTTTTTTTTTTTTGCTTTGCTAGCTTCACTTTTTTCCCTGTTCCTTTTTAATTCAGTTTATAATTCCTACATGGATTAGAATGCTGGGGAACGTTATGGAGCAACAGCGCCACCTACAGCACCACAAAGACCAAGAGAGACAGTTTTCTAACCTACTAGAATGGAAAGACTAGATGAAAAATCAAGCACTGAAATACATCATATGGCTTATAAGAATTCAGTCCTGATTCCAAATACTTTCAATTCAGAACATTTACTGTACCTGTGGGCAGCAGATTAAAGATAAAGTGATGAGTCACATTGAGATTAAATAGGAATGATTAAAATATAGACTTTCTACAAAATATACTTATTCATGCTTTATTTCTTATCTTTCCTTCAAGACCTTTGGGAGGTATTCTTTTTCTGCATTCTAATTTTTTTCACCACTTTCTTCCAAGTAGCTCTTATTTTGTTATTAAGACCCTGATGCCACATGCACAGAGTATAAGAAAAGTATTTCATAACAAACTGCAAGTTTATCAGAGAACTTCCCAAGGTTGTTTACTTTTCACAAAATAGAGAATTTTTATCTTGATGTTGGAGCAAGGCTTGGGTTGACATTTCTTTAGAGATAAATAGTTATCTGTTTCATCTGAAATGAGCATCCATGTATTCCTAGTGCTCAACTGAAAGTTTAAAAAAATAATCATTTCTAACTTTTGATTTTTGATGAAGGAAGTTATCACCCACCCCTCTCCTAGAAAAATGAAATATCCTAGGAGATATTAAAAAGATTATTATATTTCCCTGGATGAGAAAAGGAGAAACATGTTTTAAAGACAAAGCAGATCCCTGCCCCTCCTTCAGCTCCAGGATGAGCTCGAGATTAAGGCATGGTCCTCAGGACATGGTAGGAGTAGCACGCCACCCATCTAGCAACAGATATCACCAATGGCACCTGGGGAGATTGCATCACCCAAGCCTGAGACACAGACAGCCTACAAAGTTAGCTAAGACCCCATCCCAGCTCCCTGGAAGTCTGACAGCCAAAGGGATACATTTCTTGGACAGGAACAGGAAATTCTAAGGTGCGGTCCAAGAGGGTCTCAGCATCTCTTCCCTTTTTTTCTTCAAGATCTTCAAGGCATGTGACCCCTTTTTTCCCCAGGACCCCAAACCATGTGGTCCTGTCAACCATCAATAAACCTTCTTTCCAAACAACTTCCATGAATCCAGTGTCTTTTTCCCCACTTGGAACTGAACCCAGAAGAATATTTCTTCCAACAATAGATACATGTCATCTTGCATTTGTTCTATATAGCGCCAAAGTGAAAAGCTTTGATACCTTAGGGGGAAGAGAATAGATTTTCACAACAAGCTAAGCATAGTTATCTGCTACTTAGAAACATAAGAATGAAATTTTTCTAAGAGATTTCAAATAAAAATCTCTCTTTGTTCTCCAATCATATTTTTTTTGCTTCACATTGAAGATGAGAGTTCTCAAATCAAGACAAAAACTAACGTATTTCTTAGATCAGTAAAATACTTCATTTTTTAAATTGTGAATTAATATAAGATAATTCCAGATGGCTCTGAAAGAAGATGCATCAACATTTTTTCCCAAACTTTAAAAAAGGAAAAATAACAAGCATGATTTTTCTCCTCCAGTAGGCTAATGGGAAGATTATTACAGTCTGTGACCATTTTCTCACTAGTAATTTGAAGTATCTTACAATGTCATTCATCTGTCACCTCGGTGATGTAAACATTGTTTTTATTACTGGTTTATTGGAACAACAGTGATTTCTTCAGATTTTGATTCTCTGTCTGTCTTCTCTGCCTATTTCAGAGTTCCAGATGTAAAACAGTATCCCACAAAATACTGTACAGATAAGTCTTGTCTCATATCTCACCAATTGATGGCATTTTCATGAAATATCTTGTTGAAACCTGACAGTTAAATGTTTTTTCCTAAACTACATGGTTCTTTTTTGTGCAATAGGCCATTTTTCTTCTTCTCTTGCCTCATAAAGTGTCTATAAATCATGTACTTTATGAAATCAAAGGGAAATTACTCTGCAAAAAAAGTTTAGAAATGATATGGTGTTAAGTCTAGCAGTTTCAACCAAAATAAAGCAATATGATGCATATTCCCAAACAAACAACATCAGGAAAGAAGCACTCTAACCACATCAAAGACACATTTCTTTAGAAGGCAGACATTTTTTTTCAGTCGTTGAAGAAGTGTCTGATACATTGAAGAAGGATATGATCGTAAACACATTTGGTTGAAGGTTGTTCCTCTGCATATGAATTTATTTTAAAGTAACCTTTTTGCAATACATATAAATAAGAGATGACAACACTGTTTTGCCCAATGTGATGAAAGTTCAGAATTTCAATTCTTTATTGTGATGTTGAATTTTGCTTTAAAAATGGGCAATGGTTTGTTTCTACAAATCAAAGACTCTGTCAAGATTGCCTGTCAATTTCATTATGCTAGAAGTGTAAAATTGTGGAGAAAATGCTTATTCTTGTGATATCAGATTATCTCATTATCATCCCATTTTAATTTAATACCAGAAGGTTTTAGTAATAAGGTTTTGGAAAGATGTGAATGTGAGTTTCAAGGTATTGTATATCAACATTTGAAACATTTGTATATTGATTTTTTTGAACATGGGAATAGATTAGATTAGATTAGACTAAATAGACTAACTAGACTAGATTGAAAGATAGCAACACCATATGTGGTCACTCTTTGCTTATGAAATCACTTTCTACAAATAAAATTTGAATGCTGTATTTATATGCATTATGTTTTTGTCTTTTCTGTTTCTGCATAATAAAGCAAATACCTTTTTTTTAAAGAGAGAAAAGTATTTTTACGCTTATATATCAACAGTTTGAAATCATATCTTATTGAGGGACTTTACATACATAAGGATATAAAATCTAGTGGCTTAACTGCTTTGCTTTGATATTCTTTGTTTGGGAAACAGCATTTAAAGCTTGGATACTGTATAAGTATTACTGTATAAGTCAGGTCATTTCAAATGCAGTGTATGCTATTTCCATCCTAGCTGTCCTCACTACAACTCTTTTCCATATTGATGGGAAATGGTATTATATAAGGATTGCTGAAACTATGGATGTGGAAGAAATACTAAGAAATATTAGAGATTTTTCCCAGGTCATTCAGAGGTGAACATATACAGCAAGACAAGGTCTCTTATTTAGTAATGATTATCTGGACAAGATAATTTGTTGCTACAACCTTTTGACAAGCAAAGCCAATGGGGATTCCAGTACTGCTAACTGATCAGGAGATTCACTTAACAACTGTGGACAGAATGGTCATAAAATGAGGCAAAACTCATTTAACAAATGTCTCACTTAAGAACAGAAATGTTGGGCTCAATTGTGGTAATAAGTCAAGGACTACCTGTAGTATATTTAAATATTGTTTTAATCCAAAAGTGGAATCTGGCAAGCTGCAGAATAAGGTCCCCAACCTTTAGCTCCACTTTGATTTACAAGAATGCTCTGTACACCATATAGGCTCCATATGTCACATTACTGAAAATCCTAGCTGAAGGAGATCTTAAAGGCTATCAGGGTTAGGGCTGCCCAAATCTTAGGGTGTGTGCGGCAGCAGGGAAGGCAGATTTTAACTCCCTAATTGATCAAAGAATTTGCTGTTTTGTTCTTTGCCTGATATCTGGTCTCTTTTAGGCTTTTTAAACTAAATGAAATCAGTGTATACTCATTGCTTGTTCTAGAGTCAAGATGTTGCATTAATGTCCCAAAAGGCTACTTAAGCATAAGCTTTTAAATTGATACGACTGTGGAGGAATGCTTCTAATTTTATAATTTTATTTTCTGTCTGAAGCATTAAACCTGCTCAAACTGTTTGTTAAGACTGTGTAGAGTGGTGGCGTTTAGAGTACCAGAGTCTAAACTGGGAAACTGAGAGTTCTAGGCCTGCCTGAAACATAAGGCCAGCTGAGTTTTGGACACAAGACAGTCACTCTCTCTGAGCAGAGTAAGAAGACAAGAGCAAGCCATTTCCTTCCAGATGTCAAGACTGACCCAGTGATGGGATTCAAATTTTTTTACTGCCGGTTCTGTGGGCGGGGCTTGGTGGGCCTGGCAGGGGAAGGATACTGTAAAATCTCCATTTCCACCCCACTCCAGGGGAAAGTTACTGCAGAATCCCCATTTCCTCCCGATCAGCTGGGACTCGGGAGGCAGAGAATAGATGGGGCGGGGGCAGTCAGAGGTGGTATTTACCAGTTCTCTGAACTACTCAAAATTTCCACTGCTGCTTCTTCAGAACTGGTCAGAACCTGCTGAATACCACCTCTGGACTGACCTCAAGGCAAATACACATACAAAGTTTATGAAGGCATCAGGACTCAATTTCAGCTTCAAGTGAAACTTCCTATTTAATTTGAAACAAATCTTGTTTAATCTGAAAAATGAAGATTTTTTAAATGAATCCCTCGCACCTGTAGTATAGAAGTTGTAGATAGATATAGTAACAGAATAACTACTACATGGACTTTAACTGACATTTTTATCTTTGTATTCTAATTAATTCAAAAACATAACAAAGTGCAAAGGCAATTGCAATAGAGAAAAATTAAGGAAAAATGGAAATACAAGATAATTTGAATATATAAGGCTTATCGTTGCATTTTTTTTAAAAAAATATTATTTATTGTAATACATTGACTTGGAGCTGTCAAAAGACTTCGTTTATAATTATATAAACAAAGTTAGATGATGGTGAGATTAATATAATGTGTGTTTGTTTGCGTATCTAATTCATTTTCTATACAAATATGAAGGATGGGATGGGGGTTTGGAGGAATCCAAAAGATTATTATTTATTTAATCTTTGCACAAGCCATATTGCAATGTCTACAGAAAGTTTTTGTATGAATGTTAGGCAGAAAAGTAGCTCTCCGGTTTTCTATTCACTCTTTAAAATTTGCACATCAATTTTATTTATTGATAACATGCATTTATAAAGTTCAAGTTCTGAATTTTTTTCTTTTTTTGGCTTTATAGGATTTAATGATCTGATCTAGTAAATTCAGTGCTTAGAGACTGAAAATGCCACTGGCCCAAATGAAGATGCAAGTAAACCTTGTAAGTACTGCTATGAATGAAAACTGATAAATGGTATTCAAATGTTAGCATTAAAATTATGATCATTATAATCTATTATTATTATCATCTACTAGTTGATCTAATGTAAAGATGCCAGCATAAATCTTGATCTTTTATAAAATTGTTTTTTAATCTATTTTGAGATCTACATTATGCAATAGTATCAATTTAACATAACGAAAAGAATTAAAATGCACTTTTCAAGAATAGTGTACCACATTTCAACATACTATAACAGACTGACAGTAGATATAGCAAACTGTCTATATTTTGAATGCAAAATAGTCCAATTAAATAAAGTTGTGATATAGGAATATTTCAAAGGAATCTAGGAATGAATAATTTGCACTAAGTGAAGGAATCTAAAAGTTGGAACTCATAGAATTATATGAAATAATATACTGAGTTTTTGGCAATATTTTCTGGATATAGAAATTCTTCACAAAGTATACATTATCCTGGTAATTATTCAAAACGTACATGCATGTAATGTACTGTATGTATGTATATAAGAATGTTTATCCTACAGTACTTCTATGTTACAAGAGAGCCAATTTAGTGTCGTGATTAAGGCCCCAAGCTAGAAATTGGGAGACCATAAGTATTAGTCCTGCCTTAGAACCGAAGCCTATTGGATGACCTTGGACATCTCTATCTCAGCCATGGGAAGAAAGATGTTGCCAAGAAAACTGCAGGAACTAGTCAACATTTATTCAAAGACACATACATAAAAACACAGAGAAAATACAATTGCCAATATAAGATTTTAGCCAGAATCATTTTTTGATTAATGTACTTCTGCATACACATATTCAGCTGCACTGATACGCTTTGCTTCATTAACTTGGTAAATTTTAGAAATGTACTTATAATTAAGGCAAGTAAGGAAACTTCTCATGAAATCTCCATCTTATTCCTTCATTACTTCCAACTCTATATAATTCATGTCTTCTTCCCAACTTGCTAGAAGCCAAGGCTAAATCCCTCCCCTCCCCTTCTTTGTATTTTAAGCACTGCTTGGAAGAACTGCATTGGGGGTTTTGAATTTACATTTATAAACATTACAGAGACAATTCTGCACACTATTATGGGCTCATTTGTAAGCAAATCTCTCTGCTCTTCAGATCATTTTCTTGAGATTTTTTTTTGTAATATTTTCTAAAGTGGGGAAGAAAAAGAAAGAAAAGCAGTACAAGATTCTTAAACATTTCTGCTAGTATTATAGAGTGCTATAAGTAAGAAGAGGCTACTTATCTACATTAATCTAGAATGTATTAATATAATATATTGAAAAGATGTTATGGCACAGTGGTTAGAATACAATACTGAAGACTATTTCTGCTGACTTCCAGCTGCCAGCAGTTTGATTCTCACCAGACACAAGGTTGACCCAGATTGTTGGGGGCAATATACTGCAGAGATGGTATTCAGTAGGTTCTGACCAGTTCTGGAAAACTGGCAGCAGAAATTTTGAGTAGTTCAGAGAACTGGTAAATACCACCTCTGATTGGCCTCTCCCCCATCTATTCTCTGCCTCCAGAGTCCCAACTGATCAGGAGGAAATGGGGATTTTGCAGTAACCTTCCCCTGGAGTGGGGTGGAGATGGAGATTTAACAGTATCCTTCTTCTGCCACGCCCACCAAGCCACGGCATGCTATGCCTACCAAGCCACACCTACAGAACTGGTAGTAAAAAAAATTGAATCCCATCACTGATATGCTAATCTGTAAACCACTTAGAGAAGGCTCTAAGCACTGTGAAGCTGTATATAAGTCTAAGTGCTATTGCTATTGCTATTAGATTGAATGTATTAATCTCACTGGGACTTGTTTCTCTGGCAGGAATGGGTAAAATGGCATACAATTGAAGATTTGATTACTGAGATAGGGAGTGACTGCATATGGAGGTCCTGGATTTAAAATATTTATGGATCCAAGAGTTTTATTCCACCAGACAGATCCATCTTGAGCCATATTGCATCTAGAGCTGAGGAATACCTTAGAAATGTAGTGGGAAGTAGAAGAGAAAATTGAAAATACTTGGATATTTCAAGATGTCAGGCCCTGCAAATCTCCATACCTAGAGCAGGATTAGGAATAACACAGTAAATTTGCCGTCTGAGCTCCAATAGCAATAGCAATAGCAGTAGACTTATATACCGCTTCATAGGCCTTTCAGGCCTCTCTAAGCGGTTTACAGAGAGTCAGCATATTGCCCCCAACAATCTGGGTCCTCATTTTACCCACCTCGGAAGGATGGAAGGCTGAGTCAACCCTGAGCCGGTGAGATTTGAACCGCTGACCTGCTGATCTAGCAGTAGCCTGCAGTGCTGCATTTAACCACTGCGCCACCTTGGCTCAAGACCGACAAGTTGTACTTGCAAGGTGATCTGAGGCATGAGAAAGTAACTGAAGGGTAACAGATAACAATTTTACACATAGGATTTTTTTTTCAGAAGCGGGGAAGAAAGGAAGTGAAAAATAGACTGGTGAACTTGCATAAAGAAAGAGCTGTCATTGAAGCTCTGAGAGGAGGAAGAAGATGGTTAGTGTACCAAGAAGGATTTAAACAGCTTTGGTTGTTAGTTTCAGAGTGTAAGGTAGGGCATTCAAGAGGACTGCCATCCAAGGATGAAAGACTAGGGGTCATGTCTAGTCCACAAAGAGGGCCAGAGGAAGAAGAGGATTGAAAGAAAAAGCTCAGGCAGTTTTCAACCACAGAAGATTGCCAGATAATCCAGATTAACTATTGATTAACTGTAATGAAGGGAAATTGAGTCACATCTACCTGTTAGAATAGATATTCTGACATACCATAACAGCAGAAACTTTCTGTCATAAAGGAATCTGCTGCTTTTTAAATACATTTTAGAGGG